>NC_031770.1:93026831-93168016 GCF_001522545.3 Parus major
CTGTGGGTGGATCTCTGCATCCCCCGTGGATCCCCAGGGGCTGTGGGTGGATCTCTGCATCCCCCGTGGATCCCCAGGGGCTGTGGGTGGATCTCTGCATCCCCCATGGATCCCCAGGGGCTGTGGGTGGATCTCTGCATCCCCCGTGGATCCCCAGGGGCTGCAGGGGCACAGCTGCCTCACCATGGTCTCACCACGGCCTGCAGGGGAATCTCAGCTCTGGTGTCTGGAGCACCTACTCCCCTCCTTTTGCACTGACCTTGGTGTCCCCATGTTGTTTCCCTCACATCTTCTCACTTCCTCCTCCTCCTCTCTGACTAGGAAAAAACTGTGCCCTCATTGTTTTGATTTTCTTCTTAACTATATTATCACTGAGGCATTACCAACCCCTCTAATTGTCCCAGCTTTGGCCAGCAGCATGTCCATCTTCAGAGCCATTGGGGATCAGCTCTGCCAGACATGGTGGAAGCTTCCAGCAGCTTCTCACAGAAGCCACCTCTGTGTCCCCCACCCCACTACCAAAAACCAGACCGTGTAAAACCAACACAGCAAGCAAGGAGCCTAAGGGAAGGGATGTGCTTAGCTGCCAGTTGCCAGACAAGTTGGTCTAAGTGGCTATTGGGAACAAATCCAAAAGGTAAGGGCAATCTGTCAGCTCAGACCTATCCATGTAAATCAAAGTACCTGGACCTGGCTGAGAAAATAGGTAGATGCGTATCAGATGTCAGCTGCACTAAGCATAAGTGTGACCCACAGAAGAAGTGGAAGTGGAAAGGGCTGGGACCAGAGGATTGGGAAGAGGGATTCTGGGGTAGAAACTGGGGCCAAGGCTGGGGGCAAGGCTTGGAGGGAGTATGGTCACTATGGGAGAGAAGAGATGTGACTATGGGTCATGGGTAGGGGAAGACACTGGAGCGATCAGTGAGGGATGTATTGTAGGTAACTCCAGAAGGTCTGGAAGGAAATTTTGTAGAGAAAATCAATAAATACTGGGGAGGTTCTTAGGGCATTTGTGGACCAGGACAGACAAAGTAAGCTGCTCCCTTCCAAAGGACTTGATTGTCCTTTTAAATTTTGCTTTGATAAGGAGACTAAATATACCTAACTGTCCATTTCTTCGGCAGTTCTCTTACTCTTCTATGCACTATTCCCACCACCTTTGCCTACTCTTCTGCATTTCAGCAGGGAGTTTGGCACCTAGAAGACAAGTTGCTAAGAGGTTTGACAATATTGGCATCTGGAAAGAGGAAACAAAAACCCAACACAAGACCCCCACTGGAAAGGCAGCCATACAAGCTCAGCAACAATCAGATTTGTTCATCTCTCAATCAGCACACATATTATGTTGAAATCAGCTCTTATACAAGCTGCTCCTACCCCAGCAGCTGGGATTTAGGGAACATGGGGGAGAGCCAAGCATACTGTGAATAGGAAAGCCTAGCAGATGTTATCGAGGAACTAAAGATATTACTTGGGGTGGGAGGAAGTTTATTTATAAGGAACAAGAGGAGAGGACCAGGCTACTGCAACATATGAACATAAGTCATGAATCTGTAACATAGTTTCATTAGTTCCAGCATTAATCAAACAACTTGGTTGCTTTCCAAATACAATGTGCCATTGAAAAGTTCAGTATAAACCTAATTTTGAACTAGTAAATTAGAGATCATTAAAGTAAATATTTAAGAAGATATTTAATACAATGGCTGATCTATACGAGGCATTAATTATAGTTTGATCATGAACAGAACACATAAATGTTTTCTTTGATTGTATCCCTAAAGTTTGCAGAGAATTAGTGATTTCAAAGTACTTTTTAACCAGCATTGAAAAATCACAGTAAATTTTTTAACTGAACAGAGAAGCAATAAAGCACTGTTCTTACAACATTTCCCTAAAGCTTGACTGCCCTTTGGAGTACTTTCAACCCATATACACAAGAAAGAATAAGACTTATACTGTACATTTTTATATGCAAACTATTTATTTCTTGTTCTTTTACCTGCTTCCTCTTTTCTACCTGGTAGGTGGGAAATGTGAAGTTTTATCTTCCTATAACAATATAGCCATAAATTTAACTGTACTGAGTAAAGTGGTACTTTGTTTCTGTTATTGCCAGTCATCTGATTAGTACTTCACTGAAGCAATGGGAACAAAACTGCCTCTGACACATTTCATCCCCAGGATGTTTCTAGATTCATATACTCACATAGAATCATATTGCCAGTTATCTTTGAGAAAAAATAGCATGTTTACTGTACAAATTAAGACTACTTTTAAAGTAACATTCACTGACATGCTATATATTTAGTATTACTTACAAGGTAGATTCATTAACACAAATAACTTCTAACCAGTGGTAGTTCATAGTTCCTGAGAAAACATAATCCAGCCATTTCAGGCAGTAAATTGGCTTCATTTACATCCCATAAGGAGTTGGCTGGATAGCCAAAAAACTCAAGGAGCTATGGTCAATGGGCTCGATGTTCAAGTGTAAACCAGTGACAAGTGATGATCTTCAGGAGTTGGGATTGGGACTGGTGACATTTAATATCTTTCTTGGGATGTGGACAGTGAAATTGAGTGCACCCTAGCAAATCTGCACCCTGAGATCAGCTCAGTTGGTTAGATCATGAGGCTAATACCAAGGTCACAGGCTTAATCCCTGTGTGAATCATTCACTTAAGAGTTGAACTCAGTGATCCTTTTGGGTCCCTTCCAGCTTGGAATATTTGTGAAATCTGTGAAGTTTGTGGGTGACACTAAACACATTGGGTGTGGTGCAACTGACACACTGCAGGGAGGCAATCTCTTCCAGAGGGACCTTCACAGACTTGAGAGTTGGGCCTATGTAAACAAGGACCATGAAGATCAACTAGGCCAAGTGCAAGGTCCCACAGCTGGATCAGGGCAATCCCAAACACAAATGCAGGTGGGATAGAGAGTGGATTAAGGCTAGCCTTGAGGAAAGTCTATCTGGCAGACAAAAAGCTAAACATGATCTAGTAATACTCACTTGCAGCCCCAAAAGCCAACTGTATCCTGGGCTGCATCAAAATAATCATGGCCAGTAGGTCAGAGGAGGTGATCCTCTTCTACTCCACTCTCCTGAGACCCTACCTGAAGTACTGTGTCTAGCTCTGGGGCCCCCAGCATAGGAAAGACAGGGACCTGTGGAGCAAGACGGGGCCACAAAGATGACCAGAGGTCTGGAGCACATCTCCTATAAAGACAGGCTGAGAGAGTTGGGACTGTTCAGCCTGGAAAAGACACAGCTTGAAAAATCTACCCCTGAAAGAGTAGGTTTAGATTAGATATTTGGAATAAATTTTTCACCATGAGATTGGTAAGGCACTGGAACAGAAAAGCTGTGGATGTCCCATTCTTGGAAGCATTCAAGGACAGGCTGGACGGGGGTTTCAGCAACCTGGTCTAGTGGAAAGTCCTGCTCATGGCAGGGGAGTTGGAGCTAGAGGATCTTGAAGATCCCTTCCAACACAAACCATTCAATGGTTCTCTGATAAAAGTACGTATACGACAGGAAAAAGCCCCATTCAGGAAACCTATTCCATAAAAGGAGCATGGACACAAGGAAGAGCTCTCTAAAGGTATTCACACCATAGCAAATGGTACAGTTCAGTATCTGTTACAGAGAAAAGCATTCCAGCACAGCAGAACTCTGCAACATGTCTGATCTAACCTGATTCAGAAATTATATTCCTTTTCATTATGTAATAGTCAACAAATCCAAAATTTGACAGTCTTTTATGTTGCAGGAAATTTTTCCTCAGTCATGGAATATGTAATAAACATTCACAGAAATCAACTTTTAGTAAAAGTGTCTGTCACAGGCATAATGAAACCTGCATTATGTTAAATATTATTAAAGCAAATGCATGTTTTTACCATCCAACAGAAAGTTTCCTAAATATTTGTCATAATTTTATTACTGATTCTCTTACAAGCTTGTCCTGTTACCTTTGCAAAGAATTTTCTCAGGCAGAAAATGAGAAGCAGGACATGGACTTGTGCCACTTCAATAAAAAAAATAAACTGCAAAAGGTTGCTGCAACCTGTTAAGTCTCCCTCTTTGGCCTTTAGTCTGGATAATCAGTGATGGCTATTTTTCTGCTAGTTATTCTAAGATGTGATTCTTTCCCTCACAAAACAGCACCCAGCAAGGCTGGCTTAATATAAAAGGTTCACATTAAAACATGGCTGCATTTTCCTTTCTCTCAGAAACTGGAGAAAAGAGCACCGCATGTGAATTAGGTATGGTTTACAAAACTCTGGTGCATTTGAAATCTAATCATAAAACAATGACTTGTGCTCAAAGGTTCATGTAAGAGCTTCCACTGTTTTGTCTCCAGTGGGTACCATCAAGAGCTTTTATTTTTTATGTTGACAGTTTACTGTTCAACAAGTAGTTAGAGAAAAGACTGTGATTTTTCTGAATGTGAACAAGTAGCCATTGGGGGATGCAAATGTTATGTTAATGTACTCGTGGGTCAGAATGCTATAATATACATTTTCATAGAGAACTGAAAAATATAGAACCTTTCAGTAAGCGATATACTTCACTGAAAGCCTGTACATAAGCTATGTAGGGTGTTACAACATTATTGGAATACTGGAAAGCAAAATTCTTCCCTTAGCTTCCTGTTATCAGTTGTGGCTACTCATTTATAAGTTTATGGACTGAAAAAGATCAAAACCACAGTCAAGGCGTAAGAAACAAATGTTCTTCTAACCCATAATTTTGCCCAGGGGAGCAAAGTAACAATGATTAATAATTATATTAATGATCATTATTAAAGCTGCATAAGGGCTTCTTACTGCTTGAATACAGACTAGATCTCACTCTACCTATCTTGCCTTTGTCTTTAGTGCCATGTTTGCTTTTCTGAAGGGACATGAAGAAAGCTGATGTTCTGTGGTTGGGAGGACTAGCTTCAAAAAATGAGCTTCAGGATCCTATTTGCTGAAAAATAACACCCTCCTACAAGAGTAATTTCATCAAATTTATTTGTTTAATCTATGATTATAAAAGTTAAAATAATACTGGTACAAATCATCTGAGACCATTTTAATATATTAGATTTCAGTAGCTGAGGAATAAAGAAGGCTTTTATAAAACAGGAATCATGATACTCGAGTTTTGTTAAAATGACATCAGGAATGGTCATTAAATTATATTACACTTTCTAGGAAAATTAATAGGTGCTGTTGTGTAAGTTTAATAACCCTAAAATTTAGATTCCCATTAGTTACGAGTGCAATACTGGACAAAACATCCATCCATGCAAAATATTTCAACTGTAATATAACTTACTCACTTTCCCCTCACCTGAAGTAAAGTATTCATGTAATGATCTTTAATTCACTGCTCATGCTATCTAGAGTAAGAAGGTAGTTACCGAAATGCCTAGGGACAACAGTATAGGCAAGGCAAATTTCTGCTTTCCAGTGCTTGCACTGTGCACACAAAATCACAAAATCACACAACCACTAATGTTGGAAAACATGTCTCATATTATTGAGTCCAACCATTAATCCAGCACTACACAATCTGTCTCTTGTTTTAAGGTTCAAGACTGTTTGCCTGTACACACATGCTGGTAATTGAGTTTGGTGCTTCCATACAGAAATTATTCTGAGATATGCTTACTTCCCATCAGTGAATCCTAGAATTGTTTAGGTTGGAAATTACCTTTAAGATCATAGATTTCAACAGTTAAACTAACACTGCCAAGTCTCTAACCATTTCCCTAAGTGCCACATACACACATCTTCTAAATACCTCTAGGGAGGGTGACCATCACTACTCTGGGAAGTCTCTTGCAATGCTTGAAGGCAAAGAAAAGCCTGTCTTTTGCAATGCTTGAGAAACATCTAGGTTAAAAAAAAAAAATCCTAATATCAAATCTAAACCTCCCCTGGTGCAATTTGATGCCATTTCCTCTTGTCCTATTGCTTCTCACTTGAAAGAAGAAACTGACCCCCACCCCACTCCTACCTCCTTTCAGTTAGCTGTAGAGAGAAGTAATGTTCTCCTGAACCTTGCTTTTTCCAGGCTAAGCCATCCCGGACCCCATCAGATTTGTGCTCCAGACCCTTCAAAAGCTCCACTGCCCTTCTCTGGACTTGCTCCAGCCTCTCAACGTCTTTCTTGTAGTGAGGGGCCCAAAACTGAACACAGGATTCCAGGTGCAGCCTCATCAGTTCTGAATATAGGGGGAGTTTCCAGGCAGAAGCTGACAGAACCAGAGGACACAGTCGCAAGATGTGCCAAGGAAACACTGGTTGTATATTATGAAAAAGTTTTTTACAGAAAGAGTGATAAAGTACTGTAATTATCTGCCTGGGGAGGTGGTGGGGTCACCATCCCTGGACGTGTTCAAACAAAGATTGGATGTGGCACTCAGTGCCATGGTTTAGTTGGGGTGTTAGGGCTGGGTTGGACTTGATGATCTTAAAGGTCTCTTCCAATCCAGTGATTCTGTGAAATTCTGTGAATTCTTTGAAAATCACTGCCCTGAGCCTGCTGGCCACACTGTTGCTGATACAGGCCAGGATGCCATTGGCCTTCTTGGCCACCTAGGCACACACTAGCTCATGTTCATCCACTGTCACCAGCACCTTCAGGTCCTTTTCCTCTGGGCAGATTTTCAGTCACTCTGTCCCCAGCCTGTAGCCTTGCCTGGGGTTGTGACTCAAAGGCAGGACTCTGTACTCAGCCTTATTGGACCTCATACAAGTGGCCTCATCCCACTGATCCAATCTGTCCATATCCTCCAGCAGAGCCTCCCTACTCTCCAGGAGATCAACTCCCACCCAGCTTGGTGTCATCTGCAAACTGACTGAGGGCATGCTCAATCCGCTTATCTAGATCACAGGTAAAGACATTAAACAGGACTATCCCCAATAATGAGTCCTGGGAAACACCATTCATGACCATTGCCATCAAGATGTAACTCCACCACCACTCTCTGGGCTCTGTTATCTACTCATTTTCTTTTACCTGTTGAACAGTGCACCTGTTCAAGGTGGAAGTAGCTAGTTTCTCCAGAATACTGTGGGAAGTGGCATTAAAGGCTTTAGTAAAAGCCCAGTCTCAAGATGGTCTGCTCCAAGACCTTACCCCAAACCAAGGTAAGACTGACATGCTTTTAAGTCCCCAGATTCTCCTTCCAATCCCTCTTATAGATCCAATCCAGTACATATATCCAATATAATCCAATCCAGCTCCATAGACCTGTGTGTGTTGAGCTGATGTAGCAGCTCATCAGTCATTTCCCCTTGGAATATGGTGTCTCCATTCCGCTCCCTGTCCCTGTCTTCCAGCTCAGGAGGCTGGTACCCAGAGACCAACTGGTGTTACTGTTCAAGCTTGAGGTAAAGGGTGGAAATTCTCCTCAGTCTGCCTTTTGTTGCTGATGTAGTTATAGAGGTGGCAAGGAGCTACACAAAGCAATTGAGTCACCGAAGCTTGGAGGGCATGAAGATTGAAAAGACTATGACAGCAGCCACCACTGTCTCTCAGGTTGCAGAGGATATAGTACAACAGCCTTCTTTGAACAAGGCATCGTGCCAAACCTATCATGCCAGACAAGTGCTTTTAACAGCTGCAATTAAAAAGATACCAATGTCTCCAGAGAAATATATTTTTCCTTCCTGCAAGTGCCTTTTTCTGCCATTCTCTCACTTTCATTCCTCCCCCATATGATAAAATCCGAAGGTCCAAAATGTACAAATGAACCAGTGGCAGGCCTGACATTCAATATCTGGCAATTCCCACTGAGATAGCAAATGGTGCTTCATGTTACTGGGAAGTGAACATTCCTCAGAGGATCCCAGCATATGTCTCACAAACCACACTTGAAATTGAAATTTTTTTCTGCTGCTGTACAGAATTCCAGTTTACATAATTTTAAATCATAACTCAGTAATTTCAGTTATAAGGTCAAAGGAGTATTAAAAAAAAATCCTAATAAGCTTAATCAATATGTTACAAGTAATTTTAAAGCAGGGGATTTTTTTGCAAATAGCATCTACAAAAAAAATGTAACATAATATTTATGATTCAAGTGTTCCAAGCAAATCTATAATAACCTTTCCACATAAAGGCTGACATGAATATTCAGATATTTTATTAGAAATATAACATCTAATTTTTCTCATAGATTTTACTATATATCATAGGAAGTTAACAAGCAAAAAGGAGCTGTTAATTGATATAGGAGATACCACAAATGTAAAGATATCAAATTAATTTCTGTTCACTGAAAAGGCAATGGTATATGGAGCTGTTGTGCTTAACTTTAGTGAACTCTGAGATAGCTAAGAAAAAGTAAAAAATGGTTACAACTTTATTTAATATAAACTATGTCCTATCTTTTATTTTATGATGTCCTATATTTTAGTTTTCTACTTCACTAATACATTTCAGCAATTTATACCTGTAACAGTGGACTTTGCTTTATCAAATTGCAAAGAAAACAAGGAGAATTAATTGAATACTCACAGTTACTTGGGGTATCAGTGATTTATCCATGCTGATCATTGTTTAGAGACAAACAGATAAAGCAGTCTTTAAGTGGTTAAGAGAAAAGCCACTGTAGTGGTGTATGAGAAAGGATGTTGAGTTTATTTTTTAAGAGCTAAAAGAGAATGATTTGAAGTCAATTTAATGTCCCCTACTGCGTCAAGTTGCTTGGATGGTACATTAAGGCTTTGAATATTTTCAGTTTTTTAATCCTAGTCTTTCTGAACTGAGAGACATAAACTGAAAATAAACAGGCTTTTGCAGTACCTGAGGTCACAAGAGAAAAGAAATGCAGGTGAAAAGGCTACCAAGGCCAGCACATTGAGCCAAGGTATCATTCATAACCTCAGCAGTGTCAAAACCTTGCAAATTAAAGCCTCTGGCTCCTAACTCCTTATTTGTCTGGTGCAGATGGGGTCACTTCATCTTATGGCAGCAAGTAATTATGAAGACAAAAACTGAGATTTCTATGACAAGAAACCTCTGAATTCTAAACAAATTACCTACATTTATACGATGATTTGAATATTAAGTCATACACATTTGATTAGACAAGAAAATTTTACTTAGCTAATTGTTTTTATTTTTGTGAACACAGCACACTAGAGGACAGTAGAAAATTTCCTCTGAGATCTGCACAATAACAGCTTTAGAGCTGTGATATACACATACTACATTCTTTGCCCAAATGAATGACACAAAGATTGCCTGTCATAAGTGAAGTCAGTGAACATTATATGGAAAAGACATCAGAACAAAGGAGATAATTTGCAGATGATGTTAGTTCTGTGAGAATAAGAGTGTTATTTTATCAGTACAGAGTCAGAACAATAGAAATAATTTGCAGATAAAGTTTGAAAGAAAAGCAAGGGGGAAAACGGTATTTTTATCAAAGATAAAGTCTAAAGTTTGTGATGACTACTTTCCTGAAAAATTGGGATGATTCACAGCGGATAAAGGAAGCCAAATAAATAATTCGTCTTCACCCAGAAACGTGTCAGAGGAAATCCACGGGGATTTGAAATAAATTGTTTCATAAGCAAGGGCTACAAATGCATTTTTATTTTGAGTTTTTGATTGGTTGGTGGGTTGGTTGGTTGCTGGGTTTTTTTGTTGTTTGTTTTCAATTATGTTCTGACTCCTGACATATCTTTTATTGTATTCTTGGTTCTCCGGGTGCACACAGTCCCTCATGTAGTAATTCCAGTTTTCTTCCATCCCTCTCTTACCTACGTTTCCCTAAACTCATCACAGTCCTCATCACAGGCTTCTTAGTAGCTTCTGTCCGGCTGTGTGCCAAGGCTGTGCACTGCCTGGCCCATGGGCACACACCCACTGCTTACACCGCTGACTTGGGAGTCAGGACTGAAGCCTTTCTGTCACTTTGATTGAATTTGTGTCTCTCTCCCTGTAGTTATAAAAATCTTCAGATCTTTGAGATCAGTGAGTTAACAAGAGTTTTGTTAAGAAGTTCAGTCCATTCTTCTGGGAGTTCCATCATGGGTGTTATGGAGAGCACCCCAGTTCCCCCAAGCACTGAACCCAGTCAGTGCCCGTCACAGACACAGCTGCAACAGATATGTTGTCCTGCCAGACTGCACTGCTCATGAGCAAGCTGCTCATCAGCTATTCCCAAAAAGCTCCAAGCAGATGACTTGTTTCATCTTATACTTATTTTCCCCCTTCTTCCCAAGCTATTCCTGTTTACAGGAATATTTCTGTTTTTCAACCCCTCCTAAATAAACTTCCCACTCTAATTTACCCTTACGTCACTGGCTCTGGTTTTGCTGACATTATACCCTTACTTGGTGACACTGATATAGTTGTCCTGATACTTCCTGCCTTGGTTCTTCGTTCTGTGTGACTGTGGGTTCCCTTCCTTTATCCATGGTGTTCTGCTGACTCTTACAAGGCCATCTTGTGAATGTCACCAAAGGACAAGGGAGGCCATGTGCACTGCTCCTGTTTGGCTATGAGCACTCACAGCTCCTCATGTTATTATCTTGTCTAATGTGCAGTAGCCCAGGATCCACACACACATACCTTAACGTTTAAAGGGCAAGGTTTACAGACAGTCAAACTGACTGTGCATGCATATTAAGCTCAAAACTTAAGAACAATGGCACATTGTCCTGGTAAAATCTAACAACCACACAAAATCCATCTCGGTCCCAAGGGAAATGGAATTTCAGGAAACTCCATAAGATAAGGGATAAGTGCCTGATAGATAAGAGATAAGAGAGATAGATAAGAGATAGATAAGAGATAAGATAACCTGATGGGAAGCAGAAAGAAATTTTACTTGAGATATATAGATTAATGGGGTTTTTCTACTACAGTAAAGTTAGAGGTTGAAAGAAGCTCACTCCTACTTTCAAAACACAGATTTACTTATGAAATACAAATCTAGAAATTAGATATTGCAGCAAGGCTATGTGAGAAACAGTGAGAATAATAGACTTTTATCTGAATTCTTTGGCAAAAATCAGATGTTAGAGTACTAGTACAAAAACCACAAAAACATCTATACACATCATGAATATCACAAAGTTGAAAGTGCTTTTTAACAAGCATATACAAGCAGGTGTGGAATTGCATATATTATCTAGAAGACTTATTCTGAAATTCAGAAAGACCTACAAACTTAGTGGGTATCTCAGGGTGGATCTAGCAAGAGAAAACACGATCATTGCCAAGGAGTAAGAAGTGGGTTAGGGATTATTTTTATTTTATATAAGAACACATAATTATTCAAACCTTTAATGCAAAAGTTCAGTAAGTTTCAGGAGGTGAAAAAAGCTACTGAGGAAGAGCTACCATAGGTTTGTTTTTAACTTAAAATGAAATTAAGTGGCAGAGCAAAGCTAATATGGAGTCATTGTGAAATTATGAGGTTAACTATATAAAAAAAAAATATTTGAAGTTCTTGTTCTGACTTAAAAAGCAGATTAGAAGAAGAAAAAAACCACACACAGTAAGATCTCTCAGTAACATTATCTAAAGGATAAATGAGCACGTGAGAGCTACTACCTACTGAGAGAAACTACACTGAAAATACAAAAGCAAACCCCTTTTGAAGTGTAGGTAGGGAAAATACTAAGAGCCCATTCTAACTGAATCAGTAATTTTTGGTAATGATCTGAAAATGGAAAAAGAATAATTACAAAAAGTGAAAAAAAAATCAGATAATTAATGATAAGCAAAGTGGAGAACTCACATGCCCCATATGGATAAAAATCAAAAGAATGGGGTGCAAAACATCTTTCAATTAGCTAAAGACACAAAAGGCAATGAGGAGAAAGTCTACAAATACATTAAACAGTTATGGGAAGACAAAAGAAAGGAAGAGACTACTGTTTAATTGGACAGGAGACATAAATATGGATGATACACAGAGATGGCAAAAGTGTTCCACACAGGTTTCATACACAGAAGAATTAATTACAATCAAACAAATAAAATGCATTTTAAACAGTATTCCCGAAAAAGCAAAGAAGCTGAAGAATATGTAGAAAAGGTGAACATATAAAGCCTCAGAGAATGAATTACTTTAGGTGACTTTTCTAACTAGCCAAGGCAATCTCAACAGAGAGATCACCTGCAAGTATACAGGAAGGAAGCTGCAGAATAACAAACACATCTCCTCTATCTACTGGGATAAGGAAAGGCTGAGGAAATAGAAACATGTTAATCTATCTTTGAAAGTCAAAATATTGCAAAATATAAAAAAAAATAAAAATACAGCAATATAAGAATATAAGACAATCTATAAGGAGACAATAAGAATTTGCCAAGCATAGTAAAGCCAATGTAATTGCCTGCCACCAGCAAATATAAGAATTACTTTAATTCAGTTAGTTAGTGATACTGTTGCAAATTTAATAAACAGTGTTGTTCATGATAATCTGACTGTAGTTACTACTACAGAGAACCACAATTTTGGGGAAAAAAATCACAACCATTCCTGTCATTATCAATTGTCATTCATCAAGTCTAGAGTCACGAAATTTGGAGAACATCCTCAGTGCTGGCCCAAATCTGGGAATACAATAATAATACAGCAATAATTTACACAACTGCACTAAAACTGCATTCGTATTGCTGTAAGGGTAAAAAGCATTTTCCAGACAGCACTGAAATTCAAAATGATTTTGACAAAGTTCAGTGTGTTTAAAATTGAGAGGACAAAATTCAACAGAGACCAGGCAAAGTAGTGATTTTAGAAAGGAGAGATCATGTGCACTAATAGAAAAAGTGACTATTCAGTCAGGGAAGAACTGGCTGATAGAAAGCTAAGTGTTAACAGTGATCCCATAGCAATCAGCAAGGCCAATGGCATTTCAGAAAAAGGGCATACTTCTTTCTGGGTTATGTTAGTAGGAGATGCTTTGTGACAGGGTGTCAATCATTTAACTTCCTGAGCTAGTAGAGCCCTCCAGAGATTATTACACCTTCAAAAACCTTCCCTTTCAGAATGCTATAAACTAGAGTTAAAAAAAAGACCGACAACCAAACCCAGCACATTTTAAGTGGTTTAACCAGGATGTAAGATTGAAAGAGTTGTCTTACTACCAGTGCACTCATATTATATGGTATGATATTTCATATAAACCTTTTATGAGAAACTGCACCATGGTATATTCTGTAAAAAATATCTGTAATCATCACACAGATTTTCATAGCAACTCCCTTAATGTAATATATTCTCTGTTCTTTCTGATACCCCAATAGGGTAATGATCTTGAGCTGAAAAAAAGATGCCTTAGTAGAAAAATGTAGCACAGCTGAAACAAGGTTTGAATCAGGTTTATTTGTCAAACGAACTAGAAAGAACATTACAATTTACTGTACCATTCTGTTTATCCTTTGAATGGTTATCAACATTTATAGTTACTGAAGATACTAAACAGGGCATGTGTACTGCAGGGGCTTTTCATCCCTTCATGACTCCTGGAGTTCTTAAAAAAAGGCCTATTCTAAATGTTTGTATGCTTTCTCTTCTTTCTATAGTAAAAGAAACATCGTGCTTCCTCATCAGAACAAAATGTAGTAATATTAATGACCACTACTGATCATACAATAAAATACTAAGATCTAGACTGAGGTGTTTGCAAAGGGGATGGATTCTTCTGTTGTATCAGGAGTACAAGTTGGATCTTGGCAATGATGACACAAGTTTACTGTGGTAAACTCGTGGTTTACTGAGGTTTACTGTGTAGTCTGTACAGCAGCTGTACAGAGTTTTGTTAGACTTTAACTGCTCAGTATGGTCAGAATAAAGTCTACACTCCAAAAGGGGTCCTTGGGAGGAAAAACACAGAGCAATAATAGATATATTGAGGGAACAGACTCAGTATAACAGTGAGGCCCCAGGGAATGAAACATAGGCTGCAAATGGTCTGTTCCTGGCCACTAAAGGAGTGCAACTTGGAGAGCTCAGCAGAATTGCTTTTAGAGCACAATAAAGAAAGTAAAAAACACACACCAAACACATAAATCTGGATACATATAATGAAAATTCTAAGGAAAAAACATGAAAGAATGTAAGATCACAACTCCTGTGAGAATGAGCATGAAGGAAAAGCAGGGAGAGCATTGTTCCAGCAGTGTCTCCCCAGGTTAAGGATGCTGCACCTGATTAATGTCCCACACTCCTTCGGCGAAGGAAAAGTGCTATTTGGTTTGATGTTCATCACATTTTGCTTCTGCAGTTTAGAAATAATATATGAAGTGTTATCTGTTACTGTGTACTTATAATGACAGTTTTAAAGAGTGGCATGTGTATATGTTTTTTATTCAGCAATACTCTCCTGCAGAGTAGCATGATTGATACTGCAGTACCAAATCAGAATAAACCCTGATGCAATGGTAGATCATACTTAGACATGAGCTACTTTAGTATAGATATTTTTAAAATACAAAAATATTTTTTTAAAATTCCTCTAGAGCACAATTAGTGCTGATGAAAAGTATTCAGCTATCCTGCCATCCTTCTTACAATTTTAGAAGTGGCAAGATGCCCATTCAGTTTCACATATGAAGTACTAATATGGTCACATATAGCAACGGCAGAACAAGCCTCCATATCTTGATATCAACAAATGTCAAGAAACTTCCACTCAAAGCAAGATTCCATAAGATACAGATCTACAGAATGAGAGATTCTCTTTCAGATTGCATTAGAACTAAATTTGTTTACTATACAAAATTATGAGCTATTTGATAAAGAAAAATTAAATTCATACACTGGTACAAAGTCTCCAAATTATCAGTCCTCTTTTACTTGAATGACTGAGCCAAAATAAAATGCTATTTATTTTCTCTAGGCTGCATATCACATCTGGAGCCTTCTCTGCAAGGTTTAGTCTGTAAGTACGCACCCACGCAGGAGAGAATGGAAGAACCCTGCAATTAGAGCCCTACGCAAACCAAATTTTAGGCCTGAGTGTGTAGGATAAAACCAGACTATTTACCTAGCTGTATCTCCTTTGAAACAGGTGAGCAGAAGGAACCTAAGGAGGAATGGGGGCAAGATTGAAGTCTTTTTCCAGCCTTCTTGGCTAGAACAGCTGTGCTACTGCAGAGAGATACTAATTTCCAGCAGTAAATTGCTATTCCCCCAGAGCAAGGAAGAAGCAGAAGAGAAAATGTGATTCAGAGGAAAATCTGAGTCACCATTCTTCCCCAGGCTGGCATTACAATGATGCAGTTCACAAACCACCTCTTGCTAAAGGCTATGCCAATAGGCACAATCTTACCCTAAATAAAGAACAGGCCAGTTGTATCAGCAACTTAGAGTTTCCAAAAGTAAGCTTTATATGCTGATGTTTAAGGCTTAGGGGAAGATCAAGAATCTAGGAAGTTATGAGACAGAGCACTTGCTATGTTCTCATTCTAAAATATCCATGTCACATGCCTTGTCTTTTCATAGCACAGAAAGTCCCCTCTGTAGAATCAAAACCCAGATGGATCATTTTATAATGATTAGGCATCACTGTTTAAATGTAGACACCATGAATCATTCTGCAACAGCTGTCAGCAATTTGCCTTGGAAATAAAAGCAATCATCTACCAAGTTTAAAGAGCTACTTTATGGGAAAGGGATAGGAAGCATGTGTTCAATAAATACAGAAAGACACAAAAATGCAGAAAATAAAAATTATTTCATTTTGACAAAGTATCCTGTAGTAGTTATAGACTATCATCAATAGTTATAGACTATTTAGATGGCTCTGGAGTCATGTGGTCCAACCAGAGGGCCAGTGCCCAATATTGGTATTCAACATCTAAATATACATCACTGAGGTATCCATGTATTTTATTATCAGAAATAAAAGAAAGGTGCATTAGTATTAATTATTTGAGAAAAAGGTTGGTTTGGCTTTTAACAACAAACACCCTATAGTTAAAAAGTTTATTTTGTTTTGAGCCTAGATTTGTTCATGTAAAGAATTTCCCTGCTAAACATGAGAAAATAAGAGTGATCTTACTTTATCAGATTTTCTGTTAGAAAAATAGAATCAGCATACAGGAGGGAATAAAACTGGTACACAAAAATTGAAAAATCCTACTGTTTACATTGGTAACCATTATATTAGCAGTGCTGTAAACTATTATGGAAAGATTCAGCTATTTCTGTTAAGAGCCCTTTTTGTGCCATGCTTAAAACTGCTCCATTTTGAGTTTCTAAAACAATGTCTCAAAACCCACGCTCCTTTCAAAGGCTCAGAACCAGAAGTACACCTGCCCAGCAAGACATGATCAGAATCTGCCTAAGACAGTAAAATCCTTCAAGTCATTAATGGGATCTCAGCATCAATGGCAACTGCCACTGATAGCACATGCTTGATGGGTAAGAAGTAAGGGAACTATTTTTATTATTTCTATACCAGCTTAGAGTTGCCTTTATGGAGGCAGGAAAACAGGTCTCTTCCAAAGTCTTCTTCAGCAGAAGATATTTTGCTGTCACACCTCTCCTGTCCCACAGTTGTGATCCAGTTATCAGGTTAGAGCAAAGGCTGGAGTGTAAAGAATGAAAAAATTCACAGGGGTACGTATCTAAAACACAGGGGCAAATACAATTCTGCATCTCTGTTAGCTGGACATTCAGTTGGGAATTTCAGGAACGGAAATATATCATTTTCTGCCCCTGTAGTGCCTTGTCTATGTATATTATCCTCTGAAGAAAATGCAAACACTGCTGTGAAATGTGTACTTACCTCAGTACATTACAGGAAAAAAGGAGGGGTAATATCACAGGAGTCCACTGTCCAAGATCATAGATATAGTCTGAGCACGCACATCAGCCACTGTAGAAACAGGGTATTTGCTAAGCTATCTCACTGATTTCTGAAAACCCCATTCATGTATTCCTAAAGTCCTAACATGAAACATTAAGCTTACCTTTGTTCAGGAAAGGGTAACTGTCTGAAGGTATCGACCTTCCAATAGGGCCCACCTATAGCATTGAACTGTGCTAAGGCTGTATTTATCTGACTTTTGATGAAGAGAAATCACATCCATTTTTAAAACCCTGCTGTGATAATTTAGGCTCAAAATATCTGTCCCCATTATGAACACAACATTTTTCTATGGCTATATATTTTTGTGGACATTTTTATTATCTGTGAATGTGATGTTTAATGTAAAAGGGAAAAAAGGAGAGGAGCAATGTATTCTGCAAGACTAATGGACAGCTAAACATAATTCATTAGGTGAGACAGGCAGTGCATAGAATGAGAAGTTAAATCATGCAGCAATGACCTTGGACTGAGCAGCTTTTCTGAGCTAATGTACTGAATTTTGAATTTACTTTGAGAAGGGGTCCTTTTTTATAATGCAATAAACACTATAGAGGGGAATTCATATAATCAAATGCAGATGACTGCACTAAATTACACTTAAGATTGCTGTCTCATAGCGAAGAGAGCTAACCAGCCACTTTAAAGGCACAATTGATTCACATACCTGAAAGGCAGACCTAAACCCACCTATTTCTCAGCATTCATTATAAAAGAAGAAAGATATGATCAGTTCAATATGCAGACATCTCTATTATACCAGTATTGGATAGAATTAATTCCATCCAGAAGGACTAAGAAATTTCTGGTCTTTATAGTTAGCTTCAGGCATCCAGTTTAAATCTCATCCTGGGACTTAATTTTAGAACTGGGGGATGAGGAACATACCAGATATAATAACAAGGCTTACCTCCTACCTCCTCCTCTAAAAATACACAGTTTGCCTCCCATTTGCAATATACCTCAAAATGAGCTGACTACTGAATCATTTAAGGTAAATAGTTTTTCTAAGGAATTTTTTTATTTTGGGTTCTTTTCAATCATGAAGAACATCTTTATCCGCTCTGCAAAATTTTCCTCAATAGAATTAAAGGAAAACCTGTGAATCTATATCATGTTGCATCAGTTTTTTAATTTTTTTTTTTTAAGAAAATACTAGAAAAAAATTAGGAAATACTACTTTATTCACTTTCCCTCTTAGACCATTATTCTCAACTTCAATCTTATTTAGCACCTGGCTAAACTTGGCTGGCAGCACCAAGTGTGTCTAGGGAAGCAAACACAGTAATAGCATCAGGGCTGCACTCCTTGGGAATTGCTCAGCATCTCTCCATATAGACCCATAGTCTTCTAGCAGTGCTCACTTTGGTTTATATTTTAGAAACCAGCAAGACCTGAAGTAGCTGAATACTGTGTTAGTAAACACAGGTGTTCAACAGGGGCCCTGTCTTGTAGGGCTGTGTTGTTGCTACAAAACAACTTAAAATGCATGAGGCATAGTTTTTAAACAGCAAATATCAAATAAGTTCTGAAACTATGAAAAATTAAGCTTTCAGAATGTAAGATATTATTCATCTGTCAAAACCATAGAAGTAGCTTCACATCCATTCTTTTCTTCTAAGAAAGAAATGTCATGCTACCCACCAAGTATAAGGCATAATGCAGTATATGCTGTAGTTCAGCTGCAACAGAAGAAAAAAATTCTGAAAAAATTGCATCAAAAGTACCTTTCTGTAAATGAAGAAGGAAAATAATAATTTTGGCAAATTACTTAATGTCCTGGCCATAATTATTTTAATTAAGCTTATTGGGCTCCTGTGTTTTCCAAGAAATATGTATTATTATTTATATGATTTTTTTTTAATATTAACTTTAATTCCACTGACTATTCTTATGTCAATCAATAATCAGTATTTAAACTCTTAGGAAATGTCTGAGTCTGCTGAGAATTAGTGGCAAATTGCAACACAGGCTTGCTAATTTCTTCTTCAGTCTCCATCAAGCTAATATTTTCTTCTGACTTTTCCATTTTGAAGCTTAGAGATAGTAATGATTAGGTCATATCACCACTGAGATATACTGAAACTAACTGAGGAAATGCAGGTCATTTTAATAAAACAGAAATAAATGCACATATCTAGAATAAGTTTCTTATTCATCATATCTGCTAAAAAAACCTAAAACTATAATGATAGAAAAGTAAAATTTCTGTAATAACTTTCACTGAAATATGAAAAGTAAGACATTTGCTGTTGTAAAATCACCAGCTTAGGGGCCATCTTGAAAATGTCTTCAATGCCTTCATTCATTTCAGAGAAATTAACAAATTCTCCGTTCTTTTTTTTTTTTTTTTTGAGGTTTACTGGGACTACACGTGAACCTAGATCCAGCTGTCCAATTGTCTAATTACTCCAATTCAGTAGTGGGTTTAGCATAAGGAAATCTACAACCCCTGGGTCCTTAACTTGGATTAAATCATGTTATTAAGCTATGGTTATTAACAATATACTATAATGAAAGCAACTTGTTTGATTTCCAGTGCCTATTAATTAAAATTCTCTTAAATATTCAGAATTTTGTTTTTTCTCATACTATATAATTTCTTCTTCTCCATGTAGGCACCGCAACTAAAATTCCACAGCTTCAGAAATAACCAGAGCACAATTAAAATTTCACATTCCCTGCAAACAACTATTTGCAAAGGCACTTAGTTGTACTTCTAAAGTTAATAATTTACTGTCTCCATTAATTATAAAAAGCTGGAGTTTTGCTACAACTGTCTGTCTTAAGAAGATCTAAGGAAGACAAGCTTTGGATGTGTTATATAAAAGCATGTAAGAGCAGTGTTACATTATTAAAGGGAAAGCGGCCTTTAAAACTGGAATTCATCAATATTCACCTTTTTAAGACATTTGACTAGTACACAAGTGACCTTGAAATAGGTTATGAATCTTCTGTGTAGGATGCATAACAAGTCATGGTCAATTAATACAAAACAGAGGCCATAATCATGGAGATTATTGCCTGATCTGGAGAAAACAGTCAAGGGCATTACTGCCTAATTTAGCTTCACAGTCAAATTGATAACTTCAGGACCTCCAGTACTCAGAAAACATAGCAATGAGCACTCTGGAAACACACACAGATCTCTAATAAACAGTGATGCCCTATAATGATGTTTAAAGATCTGTAAAACTTTAATAAAATAAATATTAGAGCCATAAATGGCATTTCATAACCTTGCTAACACAAAATTACATGGTCCAGAACTTTTCCCCTACTGCTATTTCTCAATAGAGAGCTGTCACCCAAGACAAAGAGTTTAACTCTGGATTTCTTCAGGGGCACTGCCTAAGAAAAGTGTCCAGGTCCTCACTGGAATAGGTCACTGTCTGGATCAGACCAGGCAACCATTAGAAATACTCTTCCAGCTCTTCAGAGCTGCAGATTAAGCAGCATGCATTGCACCACTCTTTGCACCACTCCTCAGTATCCTGCTTTGATCAGCTCAACCAGAGAAATGACAACAGGAGCCAGATAAAAATAGGAAAGAAAATATGAGGATACAATTCTTTTTCAATTTAGGCAGTGTAAGAGTGCATTCATTTTAATGTTTATTTCTGTGGAGGCCCTGAACATCATTAAAACTCTTCTCATTAATATCCACTGTAATTTTTGTGGATGGTTTTTCACAGCAAAGATGACCTGCCCTCCCTGCCTCCCCTACTGCGCCCCCCAGAAAAATCAGATGAAAAGCTTTGGTACCAAACTATAATTGATTGTTTTTATTAAGTTAGAAATGAGTTTTCCATATGTCCTGAAGCAGACAAAAATAAATGAATAATAAATAAGAATGTTTTATACTTGCAGTATTTGGAACCTTTAATCCAAGGATTTTAATAGGGCTCTGAAAAGTACTTCCTAATTAACCTTCACTTTACTATGAACAAGACAAATCCTTGTAACTTTCCTTTTAGCTCAGGAAAAGTAAGAGAAAAAAAGGAAAGAAAGTGTGATTTTCTTTCTGTTTTGTGCCCCCATGCTAGCTCATAATCAATAATGCAAAACATTTCTTTAAGGTATAACACCTCATTGTCATTCTTCACACACGTAAGTCACAGCGAAGCAATGTTCTAAATTCTAGTTAACTGTCCCGCCTGGAGGCAGGGGTCAAAGTCAAAATACTAGTGGTACTCCTGTAAGTGAAGCAGTGAGAAGCCAATATAAGTAGAGGGTAATCTGATTCTCTCTGTTGTGTCTCAAAACTCCGAGCTACAGAAATATGAATAACGCCTCCACAGACAACCATCAAGAAGTAAAGAAGCTGAGGTCAGTATTTACTTGTTCCCAAGGAAATCATCGCTGCTCTCAGCACAGGACTGAGGAATCTGCATGGCTCAATGGCAGGTACATTAAGACACATGAAAAGTGACCTGACTCTTTCAGGCTCAAGAGGAAATTCCCTGTCTTAAAAGAAGGACAAGTGGGTAAGCCAGATTGCTGGCACCATCATCCTCACCTTCCCCAGCAATATTAGGGATCAAGCAAAGCAAAGAGATCTGCCAGAAAATACATTCTACTCTAATTAGTACCTCGTTTGGAATGGTGTGAAACTGCTTTTTCCAGCAAAAAGAATATTCCAGGAAAAAAAATCCCCAAACAAAACCCACCAAAAAAAAAGCACCAAAAAAACCCAAACAACCACCACCACTCCCATCCTCACAGCCTGACTCAACTGTTCTGTGCTGTTAATCCAATCACTTTGCTGCACTGTTACTTCCCAGTGTAACTTCTCTCACTCAAAGCAGCCTGAATTGACAGAAATGAACTCAAATTCTGATGGTGCAGCATTCATGTCAGTCACATTCAATAGATATTGATTCCTCCCTCTCCCTTTTGCACAAACTGCTGAAGTAGGATAGGGGTCAAGGAAAGACTAAAGGAATTTTGGAGATTATCTGAGATAAAACTCTTCTTTGTTAGGGACAGAAAAGGGGGAAGTCATCTTGATTGCTGAAAATGCTGACTGAAAATTTCCATGTCAGGTCTCACACTGATGACAGTGAAAAGTAGGAAACAACACTGGTTTTCATGCACCCTTTCATCAGAGAGTAAATCATGAAGTTAAATGCTTAATTTTCAAAAATTATTGCAGGAAACTGTAAAGGGAATTTTGTAAAAACAAAGCATAAACTATATGAAAAGCTTAAAAAAAGTATAAGATGTAATTTATACAATCAAAACTGTAATCAGAACAACATGTGACTATGTATTCAAAAGGTACAAGCACATGACACATACAATAATATATCTCTGATTCTAAAAATAAAATTTCATGGAAGAAGTAGTAATCATCCCATTTATTTAAAAATTAACTTAGATCACAGCACTAACCTTATTAAAATTCTGTATTTGTTTATCAGAAATAGTTGTATTGAATGCTGAGAAATGAAGACTGACAGATCCAAAACCATATATTACATCATTCCATGCATTACCCTACAAAACTCAAATATTTTCTGCAATTTATTTACTAATCTGTTGAATGTTTTATTTGCTATGAGTATTAGCTACCTGAAGAAAGATCGTCTTATTACAAGATCCAAAATTATATTGAAATGTTGTTTGTTTTTAAATATGAAGCCTAAACAATTACCTAGCTTCAAAATTTGTTGCTCAGTCTAAATTTATTTCAGCATTGCATTTGCCAGCACAGATATGCTGGTTATCAAGTTTGGTGTTTCCATATAGAAATTATTCTAACTGAGACACCTTTGCATTCTAACAGAGAATCCTAGAATCATTTATGTTGAAAGAGACCCTGAAGACTGAGAGTCTAACAGCAAAGCTACCACTGCTATTCCTAGACATTTTTAAGTGCCACATATATGCATCTTTTAAATATCTCCAGGGATGGTGATTCAACCACTTCCCTGGGGAGCCTCTTCCAATGCTTGGCCATCCTCTTGATGAAGAAAATTTTCCTGATATCCAATCTGAACCTCCCCTAGTGCAACTTGAGGCCATTTCCTCTTGTCCTACCACTTGCTACTTGGAAGAAGAGACAGATCCCCACCTAGCTAACACCTCCTTTCAAGTAGTTGTAGAGAGTGGTAAGATTCTCCCTCAGCTTCCTTTTCTCCAGGCTAAAACCCCCAGCTTCCTCAGTCATTCCTCATCAGACTTGTGCTCCAGACCCTTCACCAGCTCTGCTGTCCCCCTCTGGACTCACTCCAGCATCTCAGTGTCTTGCTTGTAGTGAGAGGGCCAAAACTGAGCACAGGGTGCAGCCTCACCAGTGCCAGGTATTGTCCCAGGCCTGCTGGCCACACTATTGCTGATACAGGCCAGGATGTCATTTGCCATCTTGGCCACCTGGGCACACTAGCTCATGTCCAGCTGCTGTCAACCAGCACCTCCAGGTCCTTTCCATGGGGCAGTTTTCAGATACTTTGTCCCCAGCCTGTGGCACTGCAGGGGGTTGTTGTGACCAAAATGGAAGATCCTACACTTTGCCTTGCTGGACTTCATACAGCTGTCCTCAGCCCATCTTGCATTCTCTCCATCTTCTCCTGCCATTGTGAGTGAGGAACTCTTCTGATAACATTAGCGGTGGCTCCTTAATGATTAGGGAAGGGGTTTTTGCACCGAGTGATCACATAAACCCAGCCTGCTTAGGAAATAAGGCCACAAAAACAAGGCTACGAAACAAAACAGGTGAGGACAAACAGAACACATAGAGATGAAGAACATAATTCAAGGCAACTGGATTAGCAATATAAATGTACTCTGAAGGCAGATTCACAGTTAGCTACTATTGCACATCATAACAGCATCAAAGCAAGGTGTCGTTACGGCACCCTCATTAACAGTGCCTGCCAAGGACAGGTAGAGTGCAACTCATCAGAGCTGTGACTCCTATCACCCAGGAGCAGGAATGTAAGAGCTGGAATGGCTCACTACATAAAAAAATATTTACCAGGTAACCAGTCAGAACAGAGACAACCTGGAATGTGTTAATGGAGCAGGAGGACGGCTGACTGTCTGATACCTGCAGTGGATGAGATTTATCTCATACTTATCTCCGAGCAACAGCAGAATTTGCAGTCTTTTTGCTACAAGTGCCTCAACACCTGCTGTGACTCAGGAGCCCATGCAGCCCAGGAGCAGGCTGTTTCAAAAGCGTTTGGCACTTCACTGTGCTGCCTCCCACCTGATCTAGCTCCGCTTTGCTTGTGACTCATTTAGCCCGCTAATCTCAGGAGAGGCAGGCTCCATCTCATGAATTCCTGTTACTCTGGCACTAGTTAAATTATGATGGATCAATTATATTATGAGACATTTCTGATTGGATCAGATCAGCTTATTTTCATAACCACCTTCACTTGTCAATTTTGCAGAGACACAGGTGTTTATGTTTCCATTATTCCACCTGTTCTACATCTTGTGGTGAAATAAGCCAGTCAGCTTTGAATAGATTTTCCTCTCAGACCAGTGGCAATATACAATTTAGCACAGAGGATTTAACCGCTCTTTATATCTTTATCATCTCTGGATCATGTCTACTTTGTTAAGATGTTAATATAAAAACATATGTAATCTCATGACATTGTCCCATTTTTTCCCTTACTACACTTAAAATTGCAGTGTGCTGTAGTTTTATATTATCTAGTCTTCTCTCATATCTGAGGCTAAAATGAGAAAACTCAGAACAAAAAGATTCAAAATATAAGGCCTTCCATCAATACTGGATATGTTATCTGTTGCCTCTTTACTGTCTGAAAACTTTGCTACTATTTCTGAATTTCATGCTATTGGCACTTCTTTTTTTTTCTGATTCTCTATAAACATTTGCTATCCAGTATAGACTGTCATATTACCTGAAGTAACAGTGACAAGTAGACAAGCGGAGTACTCTGCTGGAGTAAGACGTGATGCTACAACCCAATACATACATTCTTCCATTCAGTGTGGATTATCAGACTGGAAACACTCACTAAAATCTGACCAGAATTACCTTACACATCAGGTTGGCTGATGATGTGTGGGGAGTAACCATGACAGTGTCTGCTCTGATCTGTGTAAGCCTTGCTTAGTATCACATGCAAAACACTAAAAAAAAAATCTTTAAAATACACTTTCAAGTAACAGACTGGAAGAAACAAATGCATTCATTTGTGGAGTGCCTTTAATGTCAGAATTTCCAAAATGTCTAAAAGCATTACGTCTTGAACTGAAAATCATAATTTCAGTTTCCACTATATAATATTTTTGTTTTCTTTGCTAGAATTTACTTTCAAGAGTTATACTGTAGATTGCAGTCAGACTAAGTAGTTCATCAATCAGTAATAACAGATGTTGCACAAGCTGATTTTCTTCTTACTTGTCACAAACATCTGGAATGGTTAATATTTGAAGTACAAGACACATGAGAACCCTTTTGAAAAAAAACCCAAAACTTTTAACAATAACAAAGAACACACACACAAAAACCCCAAAACAAAAACAAACTAAACCAAACAAACAAAAAACCCACAGAAACAAAACAAACAAAAAAACAACTAAAAGAAGATCTATATTATGCCATAATATGGAATAAGTTATCAGAATAATAATAACACTAAAAGAACAAGGAACAACCTTCATTACCTCAAAGTTGACTACTTCCCCCTATATCGCACTAAGTTCAAATCAATATATATTCACACAACACTTTTAATTTTATCTAAGACTAACTTTTTTCAACAAGGAGTAGCACAAATATTTAGGATCTAGAATATAATCTTTTCAGAATAATGCTGTGGCAAAACATACAGCCTTTGAGGCCATATTAAGGAGATCTTTCCTAATGGTGTAACTTTGGTTTTTAGTGCCAACCTGGAATATCTGTTCACAACAGAAATGAAAATTTACAAATGGCAGAAAATACTCTTACTGTAAATGTATATTTTTTTATATGAGACATATAAATCTAAACCATCTTTTCTTTCCGACTTCCTTGTAAGTAGTTACAGAACACTCGTCAAAGTGCAACTAAAGCTTAAGCATTTTGAGATGTTTGCTTGCAAACTAATTACTAGCTTTCTATCTAAAACATCAGAGGCAAAATTTTAACTACCATATTAATAGTTAAGTACATTACCAGGTGAGATTGTAATGAAACATTTTCAGAATATGCTGCCACAATTCTTCTATTGAAACAAACCATTTTGAAAGATACACTGCTCCCTAATCAATCAATTTCCTCTTGTTAATTAGAACTAAGGTTTTAACAGATGTCCACATGTTCCTGGCAGGCACTTCACAATCTATAGTTTAAAGCATTTTGCTCAATTAATTAATTGTCTTTTTCATGTTTATAACAGGAAATACAAGCTTAAAGACCACAGGGAAATGATAATTAAATGAAGAGTACAATTATTAGTCTCTGTTGTATTGGCTATTTGCAAGAATGCAATCTCATCCCGACAGGGTTAGATGAAATCATAAAACACTTGTCTGCACTTTTAGTCTTGATGAGATTGTGATATTTATGTTCTCTTGTAACATAAACTTCTCTTAGCTGGTCATGAACAACCAACCGAGAAAATATGTTTTGGATTTGTATGACAGATATTGAAGTAATATAGCAGGAGGTTGTGTGGAAAACAAGAAAGAGACATTATGTTATTTATGATCTCCCTCACGGCTGGCCAACTTTCCTCTCTTATTGGAACACCTATTAGTATGTTTTCTCCTGAGGACACTTCTCTCAAATGACTCCTCTCTTAATATCTTTTTTCTCTGCTTCAAAATATCAAGTTTACACTAATATTTTTTTTTCCTTTTATGTCACATTAATTCATTCTTCAAGATAATATTTTTTTTTAAAAAGTGGTAACAGGAAAATGCTTTACTCTAAAATCCGATTTGTGCTTTTGTTGAAAACAGACACTCTGTGGACTCCTAATACATTTTTACACAATAGATGGGTGTCCTAAAAAGCAAAGAAAATATCTGCCTTTGTTGACAGTGAAATAACAAGACCTTTATTTTAGTTTGTATGCTTTCAGATTCAGTCTTCTGCTTAGAGTAGCTCAGTCTATTCCTATTTTTCCAGATGCATCAATATCCACTGTACCATCCTGGCATAACAAAAGTTTTAAAATGAGGGTGAATATAACTTAAACACAAGTTTTATATTGTTTAAGAATGAAACTAAGAAGCTGAACCTTGATTTCCAGCGACAGCTCCTATACTTTTCACACGTGGAGAGAGTAACAAGCAGCACCTCTGAAGATTTTGAAATACGTGTTAAACTTTTCTCAAGAGCAACTGCTGGTAGGAGAGCAACATGCCCAAACTAAGCATGGTCATCTTTTGGTAAATATTTCATTATTCAAGCTGGATTTTGTTTGTGAGCTTTCCCTCTACTAATATATCCAGTCTTGCTAACCACTTTTTTGTTCAACTTCACTTCTAAATGATCTGCCATCTCTGATGCATAGTGCCCAATTATTAATTTATTATATATCTTTCTGTCTTACAGAGAATACTTACATTTTCAGAACTAATCAGTTCTGAAAAACTTTTCAGAAAAGTTGAAAAATCTTTCTGCAAAAAGATTCCCAGCACAATTTCTGCCGCACACAACAGATGGTGGTAGCCAATGCATAGGGTGGTTGGAGAGCACGGAAATGAACACTTCAGAAGTAATCACTCAGGTTAGAAAGCAGAAAGTTGGAAAGATACACTGGTTTGAATGTTTAATTTAAATTAATACCTACATTTATGAAGTCTTTGTAGAGCTATTACTAAGCATAGTTAAAGAAAAGAGACCTCAAGATCTGATCTTGATACTTGTTTTTTGCAACACTTGCAATACAAAAAGATTAAGCCCAGGGTTTATAATTAATATAAATGAATGATAATATTTTATATATAAAATAATTAATAAAATATTAAGGAAACTACCTAAAAGATGTACTACCACTGAACACAAGGTTTGAAGTGTGAAGAGCCAACCTAATAGTAGTGAAAATTACAGGCAACATAAAAATAATTTTTAGTATTTTACAATGTTAAAGTGTTTACAGTGTGTTGTACAATATATATATATATATATATATAATGCCACAGTGACAAAATTTGCAACAGCCAGAACTTTTGCCACAGAAAGTATCACCAAGTGGTGAAGAACGCTGGAGAGATTCATCATGTCTGAATTACAGTAGAAACTACAGACAGGAAATGCCTTAAATTACTTTTCCAGCGTAAGGCTGGGCAAGAAGCTGTAAAACTTTTAAATGTATGTGTGCTCCTGGATAATGTCTCTGGACTCGCTCTCTGAGTGTGGTAAGTCCTTTCACACTTCCACTGACTTCCACATGAACAGGAGGCTCTCAGCCTCTGAGGAACTGCATTGCCATTGCCATGACTGAGCTCATGCATACAAATCAACAATGAGCATTTGGATCTGCCTAAAGTGGTTTAATTGGATTTAATGGGACAACTCATATGCACCTAAGGATCTGGGTCTAATTCAGTAAATAAAGATTGATTTCCATACAAGATTATCATGATAGAAGTAAGAAACCTGTCATAGACGAGGTTTACCTAAACAAATTTGAGGCCTACAACAAAACAGCAGTTGGCTATAAAGCACTAGTACAACTGGTTCCTGTTCTGAAACAGCAATGTAAGGCTGTTCCTTGGATAAACCAATGCTTACTCCTGTTTTTTTTTAACTGACAACATAAAATATAGTAAGTAAGGATTTAAAAATCACTTATATTGATTAAACAATTGTGGCAATTCTGAGCTATTATTATTAATTTAATTCATAAATCTCAGTACACTTCTGCTGAGTCACACAAAAGGAAAACCTGGCCAACTGGATGGATATATGACTCGATCAGTATACTGAAACAAAACATCTGGTTATGTTTCTGCAACATAACTTATTGATTTGAATATGTGGATTGTGCAATTCAGATAGAAGAAACAAAGAGCAGTATTACTTGGGACAACACACAGGACAAGGGGCAGCAGGTAAATGGCCTGAAAGACTGCAAGAGAGACATGCCCCAAATCATACCTATGGAAAAGAACACCAATGTCATCTACAGCAGTCTGAAAAAAAACATTGTTATGTCATTTTATACCTATTCTACCTTTATTAGACATGCCTGTTTTTAAATAGGCAGCCTGGCAACAACATCAATATACAAATATATCCATCAATGAATTAAATTCCACTTGGATCCATACAGTCGCACAAGGTGAACTTCATACACTATTTATGCATATATACAACTAACAGACTTGTTATACTGTATGATCATACAAAAGTGGAATCTTATCATCACTGAGAATGTACATGTGCAGACAGGAAATAGTGCTTCTCTCTCTTTGATCAGCCTGTGAAATTTGTCCTCTTTGCTTTAAAAGGAGTGACAGTTATCTGCTAGGAGGTGGCAGAAACTGTACATTTCTTTGGGAAATGCAGCAGCCTCGGTTACTGCATGCCGAAGTCAGGGAAGGGCTAAGACAGAAAAAGAGAACACACCTGCATCCTTGCAGCCCAAAGATATCCTGAATGATTGCTAAGAGCAGCAAAGGGCTGAGAGCAGAACAGGAGATGCTGCCAAGGACCATCTCCAGTGAGGAGATGACTGAAAGCAAAGATCATCCTGCAAGGTCACAGAGAGGAGAAGGTCACTGATTTATAAACGTTGCATTTCCGTTCTGTTTCATCTGGCCGCTTGGAGATTTCTATTGCTTTTATTAATTATTCCAGTTCATAGCCTAAGAAAATCTGGCTTTTTGAACTTCAAAGCCATTTGGATTCTCTTTGGAAAGCTCTTTATATGGAAAAGGGCCCACTGCCTCAAAGCTCTGACAGTTTTGGCTCTGTCACAGCTCTCAGTTCTCAATGAAAGCTTAATAGAAAGTACACTTTTCCACAAGGAAGATGATGTCTTTTACAAACTACAGAATAGAACCATTGGCAAGTACAACATAAAGGATTCACCTGAGTATGTACTGTACCTCCTACAGATTTGATTTACTCAGCCTTGTGATCCTCCATTCATGTAGCTACTCCTAGAAAGGAAAGAGGTGCACTAATATCGATGATACAAAAAGTCCAGGCAAAGGAAGCAGAGCAAGTGTGTCAGCAGTAAACCAGCTGTGAAGCACTGAAGCTGGAGTCCAAGCTGGGATAACTAATAACACACTACCTTTAAATACAGATGCCTGTCACTGTGCCAGCAATCTGTGAAGTTGCACAGCTAGATCTGAGCTTTACTGCCTTAGATGCAGCCTTCTGATATGAATTTTCATTTGCAGTATTTGGCCTTTATTCTTACACTTTTCATTTGGAGACAAGTCAAGCTGAAACCATTTGAAGTGTACCCAACAAAAGCCACCATGGCTAGCATTAATCTCCAAACATCTACTTTTTTAAAAAAATCAGTTTTCTAAAGAATATATTACTATGATCAAAGGGTTCAGGTCCCTCATCAGCTTTAAATGGTATAGATTACCATAAATCTTAAGTGAATTCTGTTATTTTGATGTTTATTTGACAACTCTTCTTACTATTGACCAGTGTAAAATGTCCTGCAAATACAAAGCACTATCTAAGAATGCTGCACCTGTGCAATTTTATACTCTTGGAAGTTGTCAATTTAACCTACTGGTAAGGATAACAGAAAGTACAGAAGAAAAATACCCTTTTAGGGACAAATTCTCCTGATCTCAGTAAGGAAAACTTCCTGTCGGATTAATGCTAAAGAAAACAGAAGATTTGGTCCACTGTTTTAAAGATTACTTATTTGAAAAAAGGAAAATAAAGTAACTTCCTAGTGCTGGGTTTTGAGATCTTCAAAACAGATATAGCTATACTTTGTAAAGGAAGATGGGCAGAACAGTCCCCCTGCCCAAACTTAAAAAAAGCAAACTATTTGACTAAAGAAATATTCTCTATGAAGTCTAAATAGAATATTTGAATAAATGAATATTAAAAACATTCAAACCATATAATACTATGAATTTCTAACTGACATATTAGTAGAAAAAGAAATATTAGGCTAGATTAAGAGTTTTCTGACTTTACTGATAAGAAAATTCTCATTTTAGTTTAAAACTTTGAAGAGTCTTTTCCAAAAATATTAATATATTTTTTAATTTATATTTATTCTTCTACAGTAGCTCTGCAATTTGGGAAAGAAATTGATGAAAATTAACTTCTACACATTTCTGGCATTTTCTCCAGAAACTGAACAGGTATTAAGAAGTTTTATACTGGGGATGAACATGAATTTACTCTGCCTCTAATTGTACAGAGTCAGAGTAAGGAACACAGCAGCATTCAATTTTGTTCAACTACAAAAAGACAGATTCTTCACAGCTCTTGGTGCTACTGGTCAGCAATGGGAGCAGTAGGGGCAGCTACAACATCCCCAACCATATGGCAAAACTCTGCTCTTTTCCATGAAAAACCAAACCAGCATTCTATGCAGTCACAGGATCATAAAGAGGCAGAAAGCTTCTGGGACTATTTTTTCTTTTCTTTTTTTTTTTTAGCTTTTATACTTTTTTTTTTTTAAAGACTTAATGTTGCTTCAACAGGTGACAGAAAATATGGCAGAGTTTTCATTTAGTGTTTGTGGTTCTGGTGGCTGTTCTGCTGGCTGTGAATATGATCTGAATTGGTGGATTTGCAAAATGGATGACAAGCAGTTTTCCTGAGTTGGCAGAGGTTGTACAAAGCAATTGGTCTGCTAAAGCAGAAAGTTAAATTACCAGAAGATCTGTGGATAGTTCTTCCCACTTTTATGTGAAATCTGTCTAGATTGCCTCATGCCAATCTACCCACCCTAGGGTGAAGTGCCCTCTTTTCTCTGAATTTATAAGCTTTCAATACAACAGACACCATAAAGCTTCAAGATTTTGACTCTGTCTCCAAAATCTTATAAAGAGAACATATTCTGTTTGTTCATCACAAATTCCCTAAGCATTGGCATCAATGATGTACATCACATATAAAGACTGGTGGGTGTATGGTCCTACAGAAGATACAGGTGCACAGTTTAGCAAACTTCTGAATGGAAAAGTTTACGTATTTCTGTATAATTCAAGAGAAATTACTGAGAAATGCAAAGCTGTCAAGCAGACGTACAGATATTGGTTGCTACCATAAGAAAACTATATGTAATACCACACAGTTTTTACAAAGCCCCTTTAGCAGGTTAATATGTCAAAGTAATTTATAACATAATTTAAAACAATTGCACAACCTTGAAGCATACTAAACAAGAAAAAAAATAAACCATATTGTATTACTATTTTTGATGGCTATTGAATTCTCCAATTCTTCAGCAAAAATCTTTGATGCAGAATTGTAGGTTCAAAAATAATATAGTCCTTGACATCAATAAGTGCCTTTAGAAATTACAGGTGGTACTTTCTGCGGTTTTTTTTGGCATATACCAAGCACCCACAACTGTATTATCTGGGTTCTTTTCAGTCCCACTTACAGGTAGAAGAAAATTATAGAGTCTAAGTCCAGTATCACATGGATCATAGCACTTAGTATCAAACTCAGGAGCTTCTATTCAAAAGCCCCAGCACCTTGATAATCAAGTTCCTGATTCTCACAAGGGCCCTTGTTTAAATCAGTTTCATTTATTGATCTGAATCCTGCAAATAACCAATGGCAAATCCATGTTTTGGCACCGAGCTGTAGATACTGGATGAAATCTTCTAGAGAATCATGTTTAGAGTGCAAATACAAAGGTATCAAATAAATGTGTTAAGGGTGGTTGTGTCTTCTAGACCAAATGGATAGTGCTGTGTGGTAAGTGCTACTGATTACGTTATGTGCCTTCAGTGTGTGGCTTTTTCTCATAGGGACAACATAAAAACTAATAGACACAATGTGAACAGGAGTCCCAAGAAAACTTGGAAGGCAAGAGAGGATAATAAACAGTTTCATATTGATATGCTTTCGGCTTCAAGTCTTCTAAAGTGCATATTTAAAATTTTTGAAACTGCATCCTCACAATATGCCGTAGTTTACACAGTAACTTAAAATGCTATGCAAATCCATGTCAACATATTTGCTAGTTCTGCTAGCAAAAAATATTCTGTGTATCTAATACTGTTAATTGTGCTTACCATACCATTTTCTGCCATTATGTTTCCATAATTTAAATAAATTATGCAAAAATATAATTCTAATGGTATCTGGTTTTAAATATGCTCTCTAGCATTGAAGGTGTTAGCAAGTAAATTCAATTCCATTAAAATGAATGGAAAAGTGTGAATACTGATCTAACAGCATTTGAAGCTATTTTTAACTTTTTCTTACTTCTAGAATTGGCAGTGTAATCTTAAATGCTTTTCTAGTTTCTAATGCAATGCTATGCTCTTCATCACTTCTGTAGCAAAGAAAAGAATTCCAGAGGTAGAATTTCTTTTACTGCTTGTTATGAGGACATTCATACAATGGCATTTACAGTCACCACTCAGGCAAAACTCAAAATAATTGATTACATCTTCAATGCATTAAAATTTCCACTTTAGTTTGGTTTATTTTCCTCTCCAGAGTCAACACCTATTCAATGACACTTTTGAGCTTTTATTACTATTTATGTCAATTATGTAGACTTTTTTAATGTTCTTGAAGAACCTGGTGGAAGCCACAGCTGGAACAAGATGAAAAAAGTAATTGTCATTCCTGGAAATAGAGGCACAAAAAGACAAAATAGCCAGGAATGAAGAGCCAAAAGAAAAGCCAAATAACCAAAGTTTAGAGATTAACAATGCAAGCTGAGTGAAGAGCTTTTTTTATTGTATACTTTCTATAAAAAATAAGGGAACAAAGGGAGAATTCTGAACAGGGAGTGTGTAAACTGCTTTTTAATCTGTTTATTTATGTCACTCATGAAGAGACTCAAAACAACCATGATCACTGTAAAGACTAGGATTTAAAATTAAAGGCTCTCCTATGTTAAAAGCTATGAAGCTGGTTATAGAGTAAAGAATTTTAGCCCATCTAAGTGTAAAGTATAGTTATTGGAAGAGTTAAATGCACTCATCCAGTTCATGAACAGCTACAGGTATTGCTAGCAATGCAAAAAGTGAGTAATAAATGGAAATATCCATACAAATGTTTTCACTGTATTTGTTTTACAGTCTCCCTGAAGCTTTTGATGAACTCATGCCTTCCTCAAAAAAACAAATAATGAAATTCTGGTAAAAATCCTAAGTTCTAATAACACAAATATTTTTTTTCTCTTTACTTACTAAGCAAAACAATATTTTGAAACTTAATATCTAAATAAATGGTGACAAACAAAGCATAGATGAACCAAACAAATTCTCTGAATTGAAATATGCAAGAATTTTAGATATTTTAAAATGATCTTTTATCAGGCTGCAGAAATAAATGTTTTTCATGGCTTTAATGCATTATAATAATTGTTCCTATCCAGCGAGGTGCTGGAGGCTCATTCTGTTTCCAAAACTAATGTAGTTGGTAGGCAAAATCACTCTGCATGAGTATGTATGTAATGATCATAGCAATGCAGAAAGGAGCTGCATGAAGGTATTACAAAAAGAACATTTTAAAATAAGTGCTTAAAGTTTCCTTAATAAATTATTCTGAATTCCAAATCTAAATGCGTGGCATGCTCACAGACCAAAACTGGAATCTTCCTTTTTGAAAATTTTTAGGTATTGGAAAATCCATACCCAGAAGAAAGCAAATCTGTGCAGTGTGAATTTCCCTAGTTGCTGGTCAAACAAGCGAGTATTTGGAGTCCTTCCTCTAGTTAGAACAATGAAAGTTCCAGCTATGTGATGCCTTAACTTTAATAAAACCAAACACTATAAAGCAGCACGGAACAAGCTTTCACAAGAGAAAGATAGGGATAGCTTTTCCTCCTGTTTCAAAGAACTACAATTTGACCACAAATTCTAAAGGTACTCCTGGAAAAAAAATCCATGGAGGAGAAAAAATTCAACATGGACATGGGGATTTGCCCTTCATTGTTTCAGTGCAGGACAAAGGAAAGGTAGCTGGGAAAGTGGTCTGTGTGTTGTATGTAATCTGAATAGAAGTCTTGAGCAAAGAGCCCTGTCAGTCTGGCTTCCTCCAGGGGCCTGACATTCATTTACACAGAAGATAACTCCTGAGACTGCATAATGTGCTAACATGAATAAATTTTTTCCCTGCCAGTGAAGATTTTACTGTACTATTATTATCAACTAATCTTCTCTATTCATTTTACAGGTTGTAAAGACAAGCAGAAAAGTGGATTTTTACAGTAAATGAAATATTCCACAGAAAAGTATTTTGACAATGCATTAACATATATATTTCTTTACGTAAGCCAAACTTGTAAGAAACTTAATTATGTCATCATCACCAACATAACAGCCAAGGTGCCTACACAGCATGGATCTTTAAAAGAAAGAAAATATCACCCCTAAAGACTGTACAAATCTATGAAGCTGTTTCTCAATATATTCTTGAAAAAAAAAATGGATCCAGTTCCAAAAGTTTTCCACTGTCTGAGAGATACATGATATGGGTCTGAAAGCATACAGCTGACTCAAACAGAATTTATGCTGGTATATGCTCAAATTTTTTAAATGTTGAGTAAGACTGGGTGAAATACACTTTTAAGCATCAGATGAAGAGTTGTTTTATCTTTCACTTATTTCTGCAGTTTCTCTCAAACACAGAGGTCAACTCAATGCAAGAAAAATAATCATCTGAGAAAAATTCCTCAGGTGGCATGCCACTTCTTAGAACCTGATAGATTTCTACAGGAATTTTTTATCTCCTAAAATAATCAATACTTAGAATCACAGAATTATTAAGTTGGAAAAGACCTTTAAGATCATTAAGTCCAACTATAAACCTGACACTGCAAGTCCACCACTAAACCATGGAGCCTAAGTCACTAACTGTGATCCCCAAGTGCCACTTCCAGACATCTTTTAAATACTTTCAGGGATGTTGACTTAACCACTTTCCTAGGCAGCCTTTTCCAATACTGGACAACCCTTTCCACAAAGAAATTTTTCCTAAAATCTAAGCTTTCCATGGCGCAAATTGAAGCTATTTCTTCTTGTTCTATTGCTTGTCATTTACAGATACTGATGCATACCTTCTTTAACAAAGAAAAAGCCAAGCAGTCAAGTCACATTATTTTATAGAGCCTTTCAGCTGGTATCAATGTTTGTGCTTTAGTATCAAAATAAGCCTGCAATTCTAAATTAACAAGTAAAGAGGACATGTGGCTAATTTAGGTTTGTCTTAATTGTGCTTCCTACATAATCTAAGTACACCTTGCTTCTGTGAACAAGACTAACTGTACTTCAGCAGACCAGAATTCCCATTGATTTAAGTGGAAAGGGAAAAACATCTATACTTTGCTAAAGCTGCACTCTGTTTACCAGTAATGATTTTGTTCTCTATTTAGGAGACAGAATGTCTATATGTCTACTGAGAAAATTCTACAAGACAATATCCACTTTTCACCAAAATATTAATTAGGCTTCTATTGTCTAACTGTAGTCCCACAACATAATCAATGGATTATTTCCCAGCTCTTCATCCCATGCTTCGAGCATGTAATAGCATATTAAGACTTACAGCCCCCTAAAGACTTGCTTACTTTTCTTTGAGATTAAACTCTCCCATATCATGAAAGATCCAGTTGCCATAGGGGAACAGGACATTTCTTCCATATTTAGAAAAAGCCCAAATTCTGTCTTTATCTTTTTTTTGTTTTGATTGTTCAGATTGTTTGGGAGAGGCTCTTCATTTTAATACTGTGCCTACTGACAAAATGAGTATTTTTTCATAGCCTACTTCTTTCCTCCAAGATGAACATGAATGCAAAAGTCTGGTTCTATTTCCAAGTTGCACAGGATATCACTACCACTAACTCCTTTTCACTCTGCATTACAGTGCCTGTACTGCTGTAAACTGCCTTCACAGAGGTGTATTAAAGAGAATCTCTATCATTACTGTGGCTTTAAGCCTCTTTTCACTTTCCATTTTTTATTATTTTTTTTTATGCTCTACAATTTACTATTGCATACTTTTTAGTCGGTTAACAGCCTTGATGATACACAATAAATAGACTGTATATATATATATATATATATTTCTATCTATTGTTTTAATTCCAAAATGTGTCCTTAAGTTAAAAATCTACTGAAAAATGCAATTCAATTATGAAAATGCAATTATTCATATGGCATAAAAACATGACTATACCTAACATAGCCCCCTCATTTCAGAAAAAAACCCTAAAAAACTAAGTTCTCTAAACCTCCAAGACCTTGTGGTGTGACATTTACAGGAACACGAAGTTTTGTTTCTTTAGAATTCTTTTCTAGTTATTTAGCATTTATTTTTTGGTTATTAACATTGGAAATTTTCTTCTGAATTTTAGACTCCTCTCTCTCACTCTCTGAAATTTTCTATTTTCATTCTGTGCTTCTGTTGTTTAAGTACATAAGCACGCTTTGCTTCCTAATGCTTTCCAATTAGCAAAGCATTTACTGAGCTTTCACAGTCAGTGCTCTGTGATGGCAGAACCAGCTTCTGAAAATTTAAGAAGTTGAAACTAGCACTATTCAAATAACACAGAAGAAAGGGTAAAATATTTAATCACCAGCTAGCTTAACATTTTTAATACATATTGAAAACAATTTTGTTGCAACTAGCAAAAGACCACTAAATTAAGCTTAATTTCATTAAAGCCAGCCACTATGACTGTATGATAGGAATGTCTTGCATAACTAAATTGATAGAACTCTTTGGAGATAATGCTGTTGTGATAGATAAGAGAGTGACATGGATGCTATACATTTTTCAAGAACCATTTGATAAGGCTACACATCAAAGATAATTCATTTTTGTAAGGAAACCTTACACAGAATAGAACGTATTTTAGAGAGCTGAAAAGTGCATTGTTCCATGAAGACACAAATATTTTTGTCTTGATAACTCTAAACTATAAGACAAACCTAAGTCTGTTAGTAGCACAGACACCACACTGGACATATGAAAACACAAAAGCATCAACCCATGCAATTTTTTATAGTGAAATTCTGCTACATTGAAAAATATGGGTGTATATATTTATATCCTAAAATTTTAGTTAAAAAACGCATCCTTTTCGGGACCACTACTGTGAATAGAAAGTAATCAATCTTTTCAACTTTATGCCAGTGCTTCAATGAAAAATAGTGTATATGGAAGTATATTAACTGTGAAGTTGTGTCTCCATTGTTTTTTTAAATTGGAAATAAGAGGTGACTTGTTTGCTGATAATTTTCATTTGCTTTTTTTGTTTGTTTTCCCCCTTTTGGAGAAGCTGAGTTCAGACAATTAGGTGGCCCTACCTAGAACTGTGATGTATTTGATTTTAGAATAATCTCTATAGTAAATCAGAGAAGTTTTGAAATGCCTTTGAGTAAACTGTATAAAGCATTATGAAAACATAACCAGGGTGACAATTCCTGCAGTGCAGTGAGAGAGATTAGATGCTTTGCATGTTCTCTGATATATGAATTATGATATTCAGAGTGGTTCTATCTCCTTTGAAATCAAGCACTCCCAATATCTGAAGATCTAGCACCAGTTAGCTCATATATTCATATTCTCAGCATACACTTCCTCTAAAGCTGATGAATCTATCATTCTTTCAGAGCAATTATATGCAAACATGCAGGGTCAGTTCTGTATTCAGAAATTGTCATCAACGTTTGGTAATTATTAGATTGCTGTTTAGGAATGATAAGTAATAAAATGTCATTTATTCATAAACAGTAGAAAACCTAAACATAGCCTTTCTGCTTTTGATGAATATTGAAAAGTTAATAGTTATTCTTCACTTAAATTCATATAACTAGTTTGTGTATCTAACCTCTGAAATTTCATAATAAGCACTCAATAATGACATGCTCCACTTATTTACTGTCTAGAATCTGCATTGACTGACTGAACCCATGATGATGAAGCAATTGTATTCCCAGCAGCATCCATGCTTATACAGCATATGCGGTAACATATCTTTGATTTGATTTGATTTAAAACCTTATTCTGAATTCTTTTGCCTACTTTCCATATGGCTATATTTTTACAAGAAATCTGGAAGCATTAAATCGATGTGCTTCGTTTATCTACTGATCCCATTAATCAGCCTTTGACTACATGCTAACAATCTCTCTTGGATACACTTGGTTTATGTCTGTCTTAGACATCATCCTTGTTTGGGGTTGTTTTAAAGAATATTTTACAATTATATTATTTTAAAGCTATGCCCTGGTTATGCTGTAGTCAAATGCTGATAAGGGTGGAATGACACATGACAAATCTCCAGGTTAAAAGTCATTTACTAACCATTATGTTCCAGGGATCTTCTACTTCCGTTTTTTGCACCAATATAGTATAAAAATTCCAAAGAGTACACCAGCAAGGACATTTAAAAAGCAGGGAGAGCATGAAAAGAATGAATGCTTCATCTTAGGCTTATAAGTATACTTCATACAGTCCTGATAGCTGTGACAGCTTTTACTGTTCTTTCAAGTTTCTGCCATATAACTTGTTTTTGAAGCATTTGAAGCATCTGCTTTTTAGCAAAATATGCTAAAAAGCACTGGAAAACCTTCTCCATGTTCAAGCTTCACACTCTTATAGATAACTCTTATTTTTTCTATGGCTAGAATGAGCTCTTTTATTTGTTTGTTTCCATGGATCCTTTTACCTTAAAACATCCATTTATTTATAAAGGAACCAATAGAAAATGTCCATCTGAAGAAAATGCTTTACAGATTAGGAAAAAAATGAAAGCTACTGAGGGTGTGGAGAAGCAAAACTTTTTCTATTACAGACTTCAAACATACTGTATAACAGCTTAAAAAGCCCTGTCTGGCGGTGGCATCCATAACTAAAACGTTAAATAAAGATACTCCTCAAAAAAACCGCAAGACAATACGGTCTTGTTTGTAAGTTTATTTTCTTAACTACTCACCTCACCTACTTTGGTAAAGTTCAGAAGTTTCAGTAAGATGCAAGTTACCCCAATATGAACAGGAAAAATTAAAGTCTAGATAAATTAATCTTGTTATGATATGGCAAACCTTGCCATACTGCCCTTGCATTTTCAACATGAAGTTTAGCATTTGCTTAGACCCAAGAACATTTAAACTCCAGGCCTTTTACTAATTACTTTAATTACTAATTATTTTAATTGTAATCCCAGCAGGAGTCAGTGCTTCCATATTGACATGCAATAGTTTATAGGACACACCCATCATAAACTGTTGCTCAGTGATTCCATATGACAGACTTAAAACAAATGTGTTCTCATAAAAAAAACATTATATTCAAGGTTATATTTTACTAGATGTATTCACAGAATTAATTTCTCATAATTTGATCCAATGCAAACATTTTAGGTGCCCGGCTTTATAAAACAGCTTAAAATTCATTTTGCTGCCTTTCCTGATTTCAGTCAGGAAACAAGATTTTCAGAATGTTTATGAATGAGTCAGAATACATCTGACATTAATACATGTACACCTGCAAAGATAAACACACAAAAATATCAAAAACTTCCTGGTGATCTCATTTATATTATCCAAGTAATTAATCAGTCAGACAAGACATACATGAAAAGAACTTCTATTATAATCACTTGCAGTAGCTCAGTGACAGAAAAATTACATTCAGGAAAACAGGATGAACACAGCTATCATAACTTGTGCAGTGAAGTGGAAAAGATAAATCCAACATAAAAATATACTCAGGTCCCTAAAAACTAAACTAAAACAATACTTGTAGTGAAAGAGAGTACATCAACTTTAAATCTTAAACCATTCTAATTTCCAGGGATATCTGTCTAATGCCTTACATATTTTTGCCACTCTAAATTGCTGTCAGAGGGAAACACTCATTTTTCTTATATCTGAGATCAGGAGAGGACTAACATTCAATGGGTTTTTTCTTCTTTTTTTCTAATTAACTCACACCTTACCCCTCCATTCAGAAAGTTTTGCAGAGTGCCAGGAGTATTTTGATTATTGTAGTTATCAAGAATACTCATCTCTTAGAGAGTTTCAGTTCTTTACATCTAACTTTGAATATTTCCATGAAAATGGAAGCTGAAAATATTCCCTCTTTACAGCCATTGGAGAGAGACAGAGGTAAATCTCTCTCAGAGACAGTAAAAGTAGCTATTATTTCTGTCACCTTAAGCAAAACTCTGAAAGTTACCTGCAATAAATATTGGCAAATCTCTATCTTCACCCTATTGTGTAAATAGGATTATAATAAATTCTTATTCAAATAATAATAATTAAAAATTATCTGTTGAAAAAAATAGTTCAGACAGTAATCAAACGCATTCGTACAGTTTCATACTCACAGATCCCTGAATTATGATATAATGTCTGAAAGCCATCCAGATATGTGAAGTAATATTCAGCACTACTCTGATGAAAACATTGGCAACCTCTAAAATGCTTGCAGAAATAAAAGAAATCATGCTGGATATTTAACCTTTAAACTATATATAGCCCTGTAGAATGACATGAGACTGTGAATTACAGTAACAAAATCTGTTGGCTGTTTTTCATAATAGATGGTAAAGATTATTGTCATGATAATAGCTGTGATTCTGGACAGATTTCCACAGCAAAATGTATTACAAGTGGGGACCAGAGGACAGTAAAACTCTTCACTCATTTATAGATATTAAAATTATCATATAGATACTTAAATTATGTAGTGTGGCTGCCTTAACACTTTTCTCTAGTTACCACCCTGGATCATGATGGGGATAACTTCCTGGGTCATGAGCCACACCTGAAGGCTTTTGCCCTAGATATTCACAGATATCCATACATCCATATGCACTTCCAAGAGAGAATAAGCACTCCATCCCCCTGCAGCAAAATGTATTACTGATAAAAGAACGGTGATGTAGTCAATTTCTAACAAAGCTGCTGTGACTATCTCACTTCTAAATTCTAAAAAAAAGGAGAACACTGCTGAAGTAAAAAATTACACAGTCCTTAATTTCTTGTTAATCAGAATTGTTAGTTGGTTTAGAACGGCATTGAATGTGTCCTAGACCCACTGAACCTGTCCAGAGAGCACTTTGATGGGGAAGAATTCAACCTCTCTCTTCAAAGGCACAGAGGGGTAAGCAAAGCATCAAGTTCAGACTTTTCCTCCTACCTAATTTCTACAATTCCAGTCTAGTGTGGGTTATTTTTTTTAAAGAGTATTGATCCAGATTTAAAGAATAGAGTAACAAAAAAATGGCAATATTATTTCTTAGCTGCTCCTCTCTTTTTTTTGTACAATACAGTGTTCTGCAGTTCACAAATTAATAACTGTCCCTCTGTTATTCTCTTCTCAGAATATCAACTGACAGTATAGGAGGCAATGGGCACAAATTGCCCACAGAATAGAGAAAATTCAATAGAGAAAATTCCACTCAAAATTTAATTTTTTTTTTTTCACTGTGAAACTGATAAAACATTGGATTAATTCCCCAGAGAGTTTGTGCAGTCCCCATTCTTGGTGATAAAACTCAACTGACATGGACAGTGTCTGGGGCAACCAGCTTTCAGCTGGTGGGCTCTGACTGGAAAATCTCCAGGGATGTCTTCCAAACTCAGCTATTTCTGTTATTCTATGAAATAATTCCACCTTAAGGCATCTGTGAAACACACACTTCCAGCATAGAATCTCAAACCATGACTGCATTCCCAGAAGAAAACTGAGCAGCTCGGAGCTCAAAGATACCTTTGACACTGGAAGTCAGTACAGTATTTCTTGTCTGATAATCTTACACTTTACTCTAGGCCAAAGCTGGTGTTACCATTGCATTCCCAGGGCAAATGTTGGCATGAAAAAAATTCCCATTTAGGCAATCTCTTTAAATAAATACAGTAATAATATAGCAATCTGATATTGAGTGCCTATTTTCCTTTGAAGATGGTTATTAACTGAAGATTCAGTTTACCTCTTCTCTTGGCTGATTCTCTTGGCTTACTGAATGTCATCTGGAGTGAGGTAAATGGCCAGTTTTTCAAACAGCCCAGTTTGGTACACAGAGTTCAGAGGCCAATTTATCATCTGAAAAGTGTTTCAGTACTGATTTATTATTCAATTTATAGAATGGTAAACTAATAGTGAATAAGATGTTTTTCCATCAGAGTATTTTTCTGATGCTGCACTACACAGTTTACCTCTGCAGATCTAGTCTGTGGTTTTGTCTAGCCTACCTGAGAATTATTAGACACAGTGAAAGAGAAGGAAACGATCAAAAAGTCAACTCCTTCCTAATTCCAGGCACCCAATACTGCCCCGCTGATTCTAACCAAGAGCAGATTCCTTCACAATACTTGATCACCAGTGTTGTAGGGGAAATAAGACTCAGAGCTTCTTACACATCCATCCATCCCTTGCCCATTAGTTCAGTTAGTTCATTAGTTAGTTCATTAGTTCAGTTTACAGTGCCAATCACTTTCCTGACCATGCAGAGGTCATGAGAGCACCAGATGTGAGGAAAATTCCCTTTCTTAAATCTTGAATGGACATAAAAGTCAGGATATATGTTTGTCATTAATAATTTAATATTGATAAGTAAGTTTGACTGTCCAAAACACATAAAATAACCATAGTTTTCCTAAAATCTGGAAGTCATTGGCTATCTAAAAGCATAAACACTCTTAGACACGTCAGCTCTTATTTAAAACATGCATAATTTCATTTGCTGACAAATTTAGCTAAAGTTGTCTCAAATTTTGTGCTAAAACAGATTCTTCCTTGACTTCAGAAACAATTATTCTGTAAAAATGAAATTATTAATAAAATTATTATAAAATTAATTAATAAATTTAAGAGGTAAGAAACAGTTTTAACTATTTCTTGCTTCTCCTTCTACTTTAAATTATTTCAAGGATAAAATCCTATAACCAGGAAGCACAGAAGTGCCAACAGTGGAACCCAAAAGGCCCAAGTATTGCCAGGCAGAAAATCACCTGTGACATTCCTTTTGAATAATGCACAAGAAGACATCTGAATGTGGAAGAATGAGAAGAAAAATCTAGTGAGGACAGGACAATTCTAATATACTTTGCTATACAGCAATATTTAAATAGGATATCTGGAAATGGAAATTAATATATTACAGGAACCTGATTTTATTTATATGTATGTGTGGCACTTAGGGACATGGTTTAGAGGTAGACCTGGCTGTGTTAGGTCAATAGTTAGCCTCAATGAACTTGAATAATTTCTAACCTAAATGATTCTGATTCTCTTTTTGTCTGTGTTCATAGCAATGAAAAGAGAATGAAGTTCACGCTGGAACTTCGTGCATTTCTAACAGTTGCTGTGACTACACGCAGAGTGTCCTTGATGAAAAAGGTACTACTGGGGAAAGATGAAGGACCACCTCGGGAGAGGGAGGCATTCTCTAGAGGGATATAAATAATTGTGGAAGATAGAGTTGTTTTTTTAATTTGTGTGGTGCTTTGCATAGAGCACCTCAGATATAGGAACATAGTGAAAACCAACACCTTTCTTTCTCCAATCTATTTAGCATTTAAACATTTCTGCTTTAGGTAAAGTGTCATCCACTGTTCCTTCTGCATGGCAGACATGGGGAACAACTATTGGGGCTGTCCTGTGCCAGCTTAGATAACTTTCTAAGAGGAAAAGGGTTTGTTTTGCCTTCAGTTCTTTTCCCAACTCTCATGCATATTTATCTATTTTCTAAACCTAGGGACAATGGAGGGATACACACTGTGCAGAAAGAGCAAAAATTAGGCATCTGGAGATTCTTAATGCAAGGGACACTGCTGGGGCACAACTTGAGAGAAGGGAAAAGGACAGCATTTGGCCAAAACAGGTATTATGCAATGATAAAGCCTTTAGTATTTCCAGTTACCAACAGAACTGCTGGCAAAACTCAAGTCAGAGTCCTTAAATTGCTAACACCATTTTGTTCCCTTTCCATTTGATCCAGCTCCAGATGGGTGAATACTGCATTGAATGAGTTGTTGAGGTATTACCAAGCATTTTCCCATCTAAGTCAGAGAGGTAGTCCCTGTCTCAAAAGGACAATCTGAGACTATAGCAAAGCTCATGGTAGCACACGATAGAAGACTGACTTTGTTGTTTACTACCCCATCTTGCTATTAGCTGGCTGGATTCAACCTGTTTGCACACTTGAATAAATCCTCAAATAAGCAGTGTCAAAGGCAGCTTTTCTTCCTGAAGTGCTGCCATGCTTTATTAATGCTAGCCTGAATTTCTTCATGACACTCTATGTCTTACATCTGTTGTGAAGTGAAGCTGATAGAACACACCTGGTAAATGATGTACTAATGCCAACACATCAATTCCTATGGATAGCTGCTTGTTTCTAAGTAGATGGCTAATTTTTACACATGGTGTTTTTAGCAGTCTGGATTGTTCCCCTATTTTCCTTTGCTGCATAAGCAGTGAGCAAAGGCATCTGACTTTGAGAAAATGTCCAAACTCTGTTTTCCCTATTTCTATGTAGAATCTATTTTAAACATTTATTTTCCTTCTAGCCTCATACCAAGCTAAACTGTATCAGCTTAAAAGGGTTCCTTTACTGTTCAAAGCATCCACAGATGAGAAAGAACAAGAACACATGCCAGGTACTGGGAAGAATATAATTGTGATTAACTGCTTGGCTGGATAATTTTGTCTGGTGATGGAGTTATGATTAAATAGCCATATTAATTATTTATTTAAGAATTTGTTTAAAATATAGGTCATGGTTTCCAAATGTCTGAGGAAAATGCTTTCCTTTAATCCATACAGAACAAAATAAAGACTGCAAGAGTCATCAGCTGTCCAGTCTGTTCTAAAGTGAGACACCTCAAGGCTGAAAATGGCACAGGTGCCTTAGAATGTCTTATTCCCATTTACCCTCACGGGTGTCCAAAGCCCTTTGGAAGTTTGAAGAAATTCTGATATCAGAGTATCTGACTAATGTATTAGCACCCCTGTCACTTTTGGGGGTCTGTAACTGCAGCTGCTGGTTGCCTGCCTGCTGGGCTGTGTTTTCATTCCCCTCACTCTTCAGCTGCCAGCCAGCTCTCCCTGCCTGCCCCTCACAGCTCTTGCTGCTCAGCCATCTCTATCTTCTTGCTTGCCTCAGCACCACCATTACATCCACTAAACAACTGGGGTTTCTTCTTTCCCAAGTTTCCTTTCTTACAAAAGACTACCCTTCTTAATATCTAGCTTCATGCACAACTCAGAACAATTCTGAAAGTGATGTCAAGCTCTTTTCTCTAATAGGCAGAGCAGAGTCTGATCCTATGAAGTCTGGTGGGAGTTTCTGGTTTAATTCACTGGCTGTAGATTCAGAGCAGAATTAGGCCATTTGATGCTAAATTCTCAGGATGTGTCTGAATAAAAATAGTACAAATAGTGTGGCATTCAAGCTCTTCATCCATAATATATTCATCTTGAAGTGCACAGCTGCCATGCATATATTTATGTAACAGCTATCTGTAAAAATATTTAAGTATTCATTTCAACTCTGAAAAAAAAATTTAGAAAAGTTAAGGAAGGCTAAGTGGCGAGTGCAAGCAAGATAGTCATTAGACATACGTGTCTTCAGAAGGCAGCAAATCACCAACATTTTCACCCAAATCACTGAAGATACATAACACGGCTGGAAAATGTACAGAGGAACAAGGACAGCCAGATATTTGGAGAAGTGAGGAATCTAAGCAGACCACAACTTTTCAGTTAATAAGCAGACAGCTGAAGGTAGCAATGATAAGCATTCACTTTTCACAGTCAGAACACTTGAGGAAATCCATAAAATAATCAAACACAAGGCTTAAACCAAAGACAGTGTAATTAATTTATAGAACCTATTTCCATAACATTTTTGAAATCAATAGTGCAAACAAGTTAAAAAACAAGACTGGATAAAACCATGAACAATTGAGACATCAGAAGCTTTTATACACAGTATGACCTCCAGCCTGAGAGGACCAGACACAACAGAAGCTGGATATGGATCAGACAGGAAGGTGGCAGCATTCCCTATAAACCCTTATTCCTATCCCTACAATCTCATCTATTGTTTTTCACTATCAGCTACTGAGAGCTTTTGTCTCTCCCATTCTGGCAGCTGTCTTGCACTTACCCTACACTGTCCCCAACCTTCACAAATAAAAATACTGCAAGTAACCTGGTCTATATAAGCAGTAGGTGCTGAGGGCTACAGGAACATCTCTGCTTCCCTGCTCTGCCCAGCTGGTACAGCTGTGCAAAACCTCCTTACACCTGCCTCCACTTCTTTTAGATTTCTGCCTCCTTGCTTTCTAAACTTAACTGTGCAAAGTGTTTGGTGCAGCAATACAAGCACAGTCATATTAACTGCCAATATTTATATTCCGTTGCATCTCTGGCAGGCTCTTGGCACTATAGCAACAAACATCCCAGTAACAAACGAGCTTTTAAGTGCACCAAGCTTTACTATTCAGCAGCTGGCATGTGGTCTCTGATCAAAACTTAACGTATACAACCCCAGCATAGGCAGCACACCAAATAGCAATAACAGCAGCAGCACTAATAAACAATGTAATACACTGCTCTGACCTCAAGTTAAGAACACAGGTCAACTATCCTCCTAACTATACCACAATCTATTACTTCAGGGGCTCTTTTTCTAAGCTACACTAACACACTACTGAATTGCAGTGAGGTAGGTAAGTAGGAGCACAATGCCCATTAAGTCTCCATAAACAATTAACTTTTGCAGCTGAGCTCTACAATGAAACAACCTGTCTGCTGCCATGGGATGTTGTTTCACTTCATGTAGGTCATTGGTGAGGTAATAGACAATTTTACCCAGCAACAGCAGAAAAGCAGCAAAATCCCAGCACAACACATCCTTTGAAAGGCTTAATAAAAATATAGATTAAGTTTACAGCAGAAGAAATTGAAAACAAAAAAGCAATTACCTCACTTAAATGTACTTCAAATGTTTGTTAAGTATACAGAATTTTACTGCTAAAAATACCCCAACAAAACATACATTCAATGTAAAAAAATGCCTTAAACTTACCTCTTAGTTTACACTGATTTAATATATTTTTTCTTCTACTTTTCAACTTTCCTTGCATCTTGGGAATATAGTGGTTTTCTCCACCCGTTTCCTTCCTCTCACCTCCTCCCCCTCCAATCTGGCCTCCTTTCCTTCCTTGGAGGTTTTTAAGCTTTAATTTGAGAGTGTAAAGCTGAAAAATATTTGATACAATTTTTTTTTTTAATTAGAGAATTGAGCTCCTCACCATGGTTGAAGCATTTCTGGGAACAGCACCAAAAAGCTGGAAGCTACTGCACTGAGTAGCCACAGCATATCTCTTAAAATCATCACTCATTTATTTTTCCCAGACAACTAATGTTTCAGCATTTTACTTACAGACATGACTGCAGTTTAGGAAACTAGAAATGAGTTCCGAGTCTCTTTGTTCAATTTTGGAACGTGAAAACTAGATTCCCAAATTCCAGCGTGGGCCCATCTCCAGCTGGAACAGGAACAAGACTCACCAAGTGGGATTTGACAATGTATGAGCTGAGGCTTAAGTTAGTCACATTTTAAATGAGCTCAGAAGGGTATTGATGATTATATGTTCCAACTGGAGGAGGTAGTTGTCAGTCTGCCTGCAGCGTGCATGTCACCACACCGGGGAAGGGGAAATATTTTAAAGCTTGTGTGGGATTGGGCTTGCTGAATGGAGCACCTGGGAAATTATCATTTGGATATTGTTGGGGAAGAGGGGAAAAATATATAGGTTACATATAATCTTTAGGAATTCTGCAACATGTACTCACAGCAAGGGGTATTGGAGAGACTTGGTATTTCTGTATGCAAGTAGAAGCCTACAGCACTAAATTGTGCTTTACAGCCTGTATGTATATTTTTTTAATCTTGATTTAGTATGGCTATAGGTTGCTTTCATCTAATAAAGAACGTTTTCCTGATAAGATATCAAATTTGTGGTAATGCTAAGTAAGCCATATATTTTTTAAATGCTTACACATTTCAGGTACGTGGATAACAGCAATCTTCCTCTCCATTCTTTTTTTTTGTTCATTCATTCATTACATTTCTGTCTTTCCTCTTACGTTATCCCTGCCTGACCAACAGCAAAATGCTCCTACAAGCCACTTACTTGTGTGAAACTCAGCAATTACGTGTCTAATCTTTTACACAATCTGCATATTAGTTCAAAGACAGTAGTTCCTTTTAGACATTATGCTGACTACAAACTGGATCTTTCACAACCAGAAAATAAAAAGTTTTAGTGTAATTGAATGTGTATATTTCTGTGTATTTAATTATGTATTAGGCATATAAAAGCAGTTATGAACTAGTTTATCACAGATGCATTAGCTTCTCATTTCTCTCAATCAGAATATGATACATTGATAACTCCTCCTGCTCATGTTTCTAACCTCTAAGTGTTGTTTGTTTTCTGTTTCCTGCTGTTTACATCATCTGCTGACTTCATTAACATGCTGTTCACTTGCTTTCCTTAATACTATTAATGAAACTGTTAAATAAGGCTGAAACAGAGGCCAATTATTATAGTAGCACATTGGACAACTGAAGTGTGTCACCAGCCAAGGTTTCTGCAGGAAGGTCTAAAAGCCTTTGTCAAAAAAGACAAATCAAAAAAGATTTGTCAAAATCATTCATTTTAATTGGTTTCATTAAGTTATTCTTTCAATTGACTGATGTTTAATTGTGGCACTACCAGAAAGCCATTTGTGAAACCTTGGCATAGAAAATCTGACTGCTTATGTATTTGCTTTTGTCTAAACCAAACCTACTGGAAAGTTTGTATTTGCTTCAGACTGGGTTTTGAACTACTTGCTTCAGTTCTCCTTTCTTTTTACTTCTTCTTACTCACTATTTCACACCATAAAGTTTACCCTTACAGATTTGAGATCCTTGAATTAACTCCATACAATTGATAAAACAATTAGGTTGCTTTAAGGCTGAACAGAAGGGTATGTAATAACAGACAAATAATATTAAATAGGAGATAATATTATTTACATAAATAGACACACACAGTGAAAATATATATGATTGTATCACAAACACAAACAATTCCAAATACATTTCCAGCATAACTAAGGGAACATAAGAGATGTCTGTTAAACATCAGAAAACATAAACAGAGACGCAAAATAATTATTTTACCTGCATAGTTACTGGTGACCTGCAAACACACTAACTGAGAATTAGGCTAGAAGTGAGAAGGTAAATAACAACCATCAGGAATGTGAGCCTTCAGATAAGTCTTCCAGTACATGTAGGCAAGGCAATGAAACTTATGTCTCTAATATAAAGTTGGCTTGGTTCACAGAAGGAGTTGTCAAGTGATTTTTTAAACAGGCAGCGTGACCATCCCTGATCTCAGACACAGTGGCCTTGCAGCTCTGCAAGCTTGATAGTGAATACCAACAATTCTTAACCCCTAACTTTGTCTTTGAAATTTCTGATTCACATTTTCTTCATACTGAAAGTCTGGTTTTCTGCATCAAAACCGCTTGGTTTTGATAAACCTCAATTGCCTCATGAAATCTAAAAATAAGAAAAATGCAATTATTAATCTTCATTACTAAGAAGACAGGATCTGCTGAATTTTTTAGGTGTGTCAAAGTTTTGGCCCCTAAAAATTAGTTTTCAGTAAGTACACATGGGGCAAAGCTTCACAAGAAAGGGCACTCTTGAAGACAGTGGATTCTGGCACTGACCAAGGTCTTTGTTGAAAAGCTCAAGTATGCTACTCCTGACATACAGCAACTACATCAGCGTCTGCTGCCTCCCCAGCTGGATCAACACAGATCTGGGAAGAATGGATATAATCCAGACCAAAAGAACATACCCTTGACATTTGTTATTTTGGGGACAAAAAACATGGAAACCTCTCATGGCTTAGAAAAGATGGAAAATATTTGAATTCAGGTCCCCAGAACTATTTTGAATCTGAGAAGTGACAGAGCTGATAGAAAAGGACAATCAGGCATTTTCGTAATCACAGTATTTTGAGTATATAGGTCATTTCATTCTGAGGTTTTCAGACAACACTTCCGAACATTCAAAAATCTCAGCATATCTTTTTATAAAAAAAAATGAGTCTCAATTAAAAATACTATCAAAAGATTTGCTTATGGGTATGTATTTGATTTCATGGAATGAAGCATTTTTGGTCCTCCTTGGAGCATTCTCCTCCTGAGTTTTTAACTCTTATCAGTGCAAGAAGGAGCTTTGGTGGAAGTTATTTAACCTTTATGGTGTATTATTTACATAGATTGATCAAAGAAAACTAACAGGGCTGGTACTCTAGGTACAGTCTTTTTTATTTGGCTGAATAGTTCTTGGCCTTTCCAAAGCACAACTCATTGTTTTCATCAGCCTATGATCATAATGATACAAAGAAAAGTCACAGTAATTATAGAGCAGTCTTCATAAGAGCTATATTTAATAAGCTACGTTCATCCCTGTTCCAACTCCACTCGCTTCTGTCAAAAGCAAGGATATATTTAACCGTTATGTGCTAGCTTGCATAGCTACAATTATTATCCTTGAGAAAGCAGTAATGCTTTGGCCCTTTTAGAGGTTAAACCTTATTTTCTGCCTGTTAACAAAAATACTGAACAGTTGAAATAAATTGAGAGTGCAATAAATGTTCATAGACTTCAAACAAAGCATTCTCTCTGAAATCATGTCTATAAAAGGCTTAATGGTGTTTTTACATTTTCAGTTTAACAACAAAAATGGTGATGAAAGGTGGGCACACATATATCTGTATATTCATATGTATTAGCATAAATAAAAACATATTATCAAGAAATATTAGAAGTATCATCAAAACCCCTTATTTTTCATAGGATTATTAGTTGTTTAAGTACAATTAATAACTACTACTAACTTCAGAAGTTTTTTAAAAAATGGGAAAAATCCCCAACTCCTTATCTAGAGATCACAATGAACATATGAGACAGCAGGAGGATACAGTCTGCTGAGTACCACAAAGAAAAAATGAGAAAAAAGTTGCTCAGTATACATGTCAGTACAGAAACTGAGCATCAGATGTAATCTGTTGCCATCACCAGGTGGTTTACATAAACATTTATCTGTTATGAGGCCACTGCAAATGCTATTTTTGAATTGTTACTGGAAATTTATTTCAGCATAATATGAGCTAACAACAATAAGAAAAAAAAAAACCCAAACCATCACTAGCCTGGTTGTATTTGACCTGTTTGATTTAACCAGGGGAAAATAATTCAGACTATCTTGCAGGAAGAATAGGCATATTACTGGCTTCAAAGTGCTCACTAACAGTAGCAACTTCTGGCATCATTTCAATCTCATTGGTTCTTGATAATTAAAAATACTGTTTACTTCACAGTACATTTTTAATTAATAAACAAAATAATTTACATAGCTTCTTTCTTTGGCTGTTTGCTGGCACATGTTCTGCCACACAAGGGTTTACTTCCTACTGCCCTGAAGAAGAATCCTTGTGCTCACAGCAGAGGTACAACATGGCTCAGAGAAACAGATCCACAAAATCATCCTGAAATAACTGATCATTCAGGGTGGGAAGCATGAGGGGTGAAATTTCACATAAAAATTATGAGAAGGGCCAAAAAAAATTAAGATAATATTAACAGAATTCATTAATATCAGATAATATTAATAGAATTCCAAGAACCAAACAACATATTTTTTGTTTTCATTCCAGAATTCCACACATCCTTCCTATTTTTAAGAAGCATGAGGTATAAAATCCTTCCATCTCATCTACTGCATGCAAGATATCTATCTTCCCACACTGACATCCAATACAGCTCAAAATTCTGGTCTTATAAGCCTCAATATAAAATGTGCTGTTCTCTGAATTAGAACTTTGAAAGCATACATTGTGTTTATAGGCTGGCTCACAGTCACAGGGATCATGTGTGCCCATGCATGTATATGTGAGTACATGAGACAAGAGTACTGAACCTATTGATTAATTTCTAATTAAAAATGAAGACGGTGAAAGACTGGGAAAATTCTGAAGCAACCTTCTATTGTGATATGCAGAAGAATGCAAGCTGCAGTTCATTGGTGTCTCCATAGAAACAAGACATATTGGAGGGTGTAAGACATTGTCAGAGGACTAAAAAATTTCAGCTTCAGCGGAAAACAGAAAAGCACCTGAGGGATTTTTTTTAACCAGGAAAACAAAATTAATTATTCATTTCCTATATGGGAAGCATCCATTTTTAAATGAGTTACTTAACATACATCAGGATTAATTTATGGAGTGGCTAATCCTATGATTTTATAATCCATAAAATCTGTAGAAAACACATCGTTACACTTCTAAGTATAATGCCAAAGAGGAATATAAGTAGGCTCTCAATGAATAATTGAAAGGTCTATTCAATGCGCTGTTAATTCTTGGTAACATTTTCACACTTGCTTTAGACAGTGCTTATGCATTCATATGAATATTGGCTCATAAGCAGAACCCCTTTTTGGCCTGTGCAAAAGGTGTTCCTAGGAGAATTAAAGGCAGTGGGGAGACATTGCTTCAAGACACTGTGCTGTAAACCTGCTCAGCATCCCTCCTACTTCAAATGAACAGAGACTCAAAGTGTGCAGCTGCAGCAACTATTTTTAAGAAGTTGAACCCACACACAGGATGGATTAAAAAAGGCTCATCTCCATATGCTAAACCTGAATCTATAGGCAGAGATTTTTTCCTATGTGACCAAGGGACCTAAGCCAGCTGGTAGCTTCACAGGCTGGGCTACTGTTCCCTGATTTTATGCGCTGAACAGGCTACTGAAGCCTTAGGGACAAACTTCCCACCTCAGAACCAACCCCAAGATTCCTCAACTCTTTTCCTAAAGATAGATATTCTTTATCCATGGAGGTCCCCAGTACTGAAGGTACCTCTCACCTCCTTTTCTACTGAAACAAAAATGCTGTGGAAATTATCTGTTTTCTCATCAAGACATTTCTGCTCCATTTCCTCAAAAGAGAAGAAAGCCTGTCCTGTACCCTGTATCCTGAGTACAGAGTATCTGTATCCTGTACCCTGCCTCCATGGCCTGGGGTACAGATGAGGTACTTGTGCTGCACAAGGGAACTGAAGATGAGAACTGCCATTAACTCTTGGCTGGAGGTCCCTGCAGCAGTAGGAGCATCTCTTAGGGCTGTGTTAAGACAGTGCATGTTAGATATCAAAAGTGAAAAGGTCTTCCAAGAATAACTGGGCCTTTTGCTGGTGACATCCTGTGCCATGGTAGCAAAGTGATGAGCCAACCTTTCCACGACTACTAACCACTTTAAGGAAGATGAAGATTACGGAATGGATAACTATGAGACTTCCCAACCACAAACAAGACTTAAGGGTTCTAAAAAGATGTCTCAATGAGTGGGAAGGAATAAAAAGGTTAAAGGGAAAACAGTTAATTAGGGCCTTTTTTGTGTGCATGTCAGACAGAACCAAGTTCTGTACAGAGCACCCATGTTAGTTAAAAATCAGAGGTTTCATGGAAGACTAAGTGTTATGCATTTTTTTAAACAAGTATGATCTTCATAATAAAAAAATAGGTATTAGAGCTCTGCCAGAGGATGCAGACTCATTCTCTAGCTCTCTACAGACTTGCATCAAGATGCATCTAAGACCAGAGACAATCCTTCAATTAACAAAGCATGGCATCTTTCAGTCAATTGTCAAAACTGACACAAAACAGAAGAATGGTACTATGAGTTATTATGACATGTTTATGTCCAGCCGTGCTTTTTTAGCATATGTGCAAAGATGGGAATTCAGAGACATGTGAACTGATATGCACACATTTACACTACAGTTTCTCCAATCTTTGCACCAGGGCTGAAAGCAGTGAACTTGTAATCAGTCATTTATCTTTCACAAATGCAAAGTGCTGCCTGCACAGAAAAAGTTAAAATTGATGGGTACACATGGAAAAATAAATTATTTTAAAAGAGATAGAGAAGATGATGAAAAATAGCTGATACAAATATTGTTTTTTTTCAAGAAGGATAAGAATTAAAAAGATATAATTATTTTTGGTCTTATGAAGATTGTAATGGCCCTATAATTGACTTTTGTACTTTGGATAAACAGTATTATTATCCTATACCTTTGCTTATATCTGCCATTCTTGTCCACATCATCAGTCTTAGGTAATATTAAGGCCATTTCTCACACAAGGAAAATCTACTCTAGTAATAACAGATATCAACAAAATCATGTTTTTCTGAAGGACAAAATACTAGGCTGCTCTTTTAGGGAACCTCTGAAACTCTTCTATGTTGGATCTAAAGGAATATACAAAAGAGTTGTGTAATCTTGAGTACATCTTGCTTCACATCCTTCACTGCAATTACAACTTTGGGCCTCCTGAATCCTTACAGACAATGACATAAAATGAGGAAAGGATACAATAGTCTGAAGTCTCTTTTTCCCTTTCCTGTACCCCCATCCATTTCCCAAAGAAGGCAATCAGAAAGGGAAATGACTGACGTTTTTCACTATTGTGCTACTTACTAATAAAAGTCAGACTGAAGGGACAGTGAGAAATAACACTCAGAAAGGAAGAGTGCATGACACTGATACAGTTGCTGATGTATACACCATGACCATATATTACTGCAAGTTCAGATTAAATTAGATGGAATAGTGAAGATGTCAATAGTGTTGACATATCTCAGGAGAAAATTAGCTATAGCTTACACAATAAAGTCTTTATTATCTGTCAAGCATGCTTGACACTTATTTTTACAAATTATGATACTTTATAGGAGTCTATGCAAGCACTTTGAGTAAATGCTTTATTCTTCCATTTTTTATAGGTGATATTAGATCTAAAGCACATACCAGCATTATGCAGTGATGGAATTTCAGTATGGTTTTGACATTAGTAATACATACTGAGTTTCCAGTAATGGCTCTTACAAGTTTTTTGGTCCCAGAAGTATGTTAGACATCTTGCAGTAGGGTCACAGATGGATGTTCCTAATTGCAGTTCCAGGAACAGTGAGATCAAAGACATCTACCAGATATTCTGTCCCTATACAGACCCAAATTTTCCAGATTCAGTTTATTTGGGTAGCCAAGGCTGTCTGAGTCTTCACAGGATATATGAAGTTTTAGGGCAATTACTAGAGAAAACACATTGGCCATGCTGTCTGTCATAGAATTTTGTCATACACAGTTATCAGATGGGGAGAAAAAGATCAAGAATAACTACTATGAAAGACTGAAGACTACTGCAGTGTGTCCATCATTCAGGTCAGTGGTTATGGCTGTAGTTCAAGACTGGTGAGTAATGTGTTTAATTTCATACTTTGCCAAAGGCCTCTTTGGGGACATGGAGGAACTGACAGTCTCTGCTTAATTCTCAAAATAAGGATAATGATCTTTCCTCTCTTCAGACGTGTGCTCGGATGACTGAGGCAGGTTGCTGTAATGTGCAACAGGTTCACATTACCTTGCTTCCATATGTATGTATACATATAAACATATATGTGCATTTATTTTCTCAGTGAATAACATCAAGGACACAATGAATTTAGATAAACGTTTCAAGTTCACTTGCTTTCCTAAAATTTGCAGGTAACACATCTTACTTAGAAGGAGAGAGGATTTTGTAAATATAAAAGTTTTACAATATATTTCTTGAATCCATCCTATACAACCTAGTGCAATATTCTTCCCCTAGTTATTTTACACTTTGGCATATACAATATCGATTGTGAGCATATTTGAGTGAGTTTGCTTAGGGTTTTGAGCATTATATATATGTAATGCTTTAAACAACTTCACAACTTTCCATAATTAAAATAAAATAAAGCAGAAAAGGGACACATTAATTTTCCTGCCAGAGCTGCACTTATCCTTAAGCACTTTGAGCAAGGCACAGTGATGCACAATATGTTGCACAGTAATTCTGCCTGAGTAAAGCTCCTGATATTAAAGAATAACCATGCATCCAAGAGACAGTCAGCCTTAGGCGCAGACAGATTGACACAGCGTGGTGCAACATTTTTGTCCAGAATCTGGAAATGCCTGCTTGTGAAACTTTGGCAAGAGTAAGTCTGCACCATATGCATCTCCTTGTAAGTTTAATTGCCTGAATACGAGCTATTAGTCTACCTTCAGGAGTTACTTTTCTTAACATCTTCCTCCTTCATTGCAGTATCATGTCTAAATGAATATTGTTAAGTCAAATAGATAAAAGGTGACCCATGGTAGTTTGAGGTTTTTGACCAAGCCTGAACCCAGAGCTAATGAATAAGATCAGTCAATCAATCAATAAGAGTTTGGTTCTAAATCAGTATTGATATTCCACAGACAATTGCTTAAGGCAGAGGTTCCTTTAGCACGCACCACAACTCTCCAACATCTCGATCTCCTGCCATCACTGCGCTTTTATACAGACCTCATTCACTTCCATTTCTCATTGCTGTCTCTTCACACTAGTAAACATTGGAGCTATGCTTGATGAAAAAGGGATATTTAAAAAATCCTACTAAAAATTTGCACTAAGAAACAGTGGTCAGTCCCACTGAAACTGCATGACAGATCTGCAGCAAAATCCAAGATTTCTTAGAATTTGAATGCTGATGACCTAGTTAGCAGCAATAATCAAAAGAATCTTATACAGATAAATCAAGATACCTACAAAGAGATGTCATTTATTGAAAAAAGGCACAATGTATTTTACATTTCCACCTTGCATTTCAGTGGCACAGCATAATGGATCACTGTGAATAGAATGGTGATGGCTTCTTTAGAAGGCATATCTGTATGCCTGCTAAAAAGGAGGAGCACTCCATACTGTGTCCTGTGCAAATCTATTCAGATAATTTAACTCTATCACAAACTACACAGACTTATACATATCACTTGCATGTATTTTCTACATTATTGTCATCACGATAGTCCCAAGATAATAGAAGTGCTTTTTTTATTTTTTTTTGTTTATCTTCCTTTTGGTATTATACAGTTTTCTTGGATATTTAATTTAGACTTGGTTTCATAAAAGATATCATTTAAATAAGCTCCTGTTCATTCTCACGTCTAGGAGGCTACATGAAAACTTTTGTGGACTTGCACTGGTATCACTGCCAGAAGACATCTAAAAAACATGCAACTGCATAGTTCTGCCATTGCCATGGGACCTCTTTGCAGATGTGAGCCAACATGCTCTCTGTAGATGCACTGTACAGGAAGGAATTCAGCTTTGCTATCAACTTGAAGTCAAAGTGACATGGAATGTAACCTACACCAATATGTAAAGCAGCAATCCACGTTCAAGAACATGATCAAACCTCTGCTTGCAAAGGAGCTGTGCTGCCTGGTGCTCCCTTCCAAGGGGGGCTCCTGGAGGATGAGATGCTGTGCAGTGCCGTGCAAGCAGGGGCACCAGTCTGCCAGTGAGGCATTTCTCCTCAGCCAGAGGTGCTCCCCATGAGCAACAGGGGCTGGTCCCCTCTCTTAGCACTAAGGGAGGATCTCATCCCCTCTTGGTGGGCTGAGATGAGGGCACAGAGACACACAGGCTGCTCTGCTGCCCATTTGCTCTGATTTCTGCTGTGCTGGATGCTGCACAACCTCTCATGGGCTGGACCACATCAAAGATGGACAAAAAGAAGGCATGAATCTTATTCTACAAATATATTTTACCCTGCCGATTTAAATGGTTCTGAAATAGTTGATCCACACTGTCAAACTTGAGGACTTTTCTCTAAAATAATACTTAAAAAACATTTACATTAACTGAAACACTGAAATTTATCAAAATATAGTTATTTTGAAATACTTCACAAGAAACTGATTTTCTTTCCCTGGAAATTTGCATTGACACGTTTATAAATACGTGGAATACAGTCTCCAAAACAGACAATAAAACAGATTAGGCTTTAAAGAGATGAAATTTTGGACAACTTTTAAATTTCAGACCAAGGTGTCATTTTTTAGGTAGGTCTGCCTTACATTCCATCCTTCTCATGAGAAAAGAGAGGATGCCACTTTCCAAAAGCTTACATGATTAATTTTCTGGTGGTTCCCCTACCAATCATACCTGCACCCCATTCATACGACCTGGGGCTTTTTAAACTGATGCTCCTTACATAATCAGATAAATTACAAACTTTCTGTTTTAAACATTCCAAGGAAAAAAGCACTGTACAGGGTGTGAGTGCCCAGGCCCTGTCAGCAGTGGCAGTTCTGTGAGGGGAGGCCAGGGCTGCCCCAGCCGGACACAGCCGGTTCCAGCCAGACACAGCCGGTTCCAGCCAGACACAGCCGGTTCCAGCCAGACACAGCCGGTTCCAGCCGGTTCCTGTCAGACACAGCTGGTTCCAGCCAGACACAGCCGGTTCCAGCCAGATCCAACCACCCAAAGCAGGGTGCACCTTGGGGAGAGTTTGTGTAAAGAAGGGCAAAAACCACTGCACAAATGGTGGTGATGAAAAAATTTGTGATATAAACCTTCGAATAACCCCCAAACCAACCCTGTGGGTGTGAAGGTGAGAGCAGAGAGGATGAGGTGCTCCAGGCACCAAAGCAGCCGTGGAGAGGACTGTGGTGGAACAGCCACAATGCAGCCTGTGTCAACCTCCCACATAGACAAGCTGGCCATGAAGGGTTACAGCCCATGGAAGGACACATCAGGGGAGATGTGTGTTCAGGAGCAGCAGAGAGGAGTTTTTATGGATGGACCACAACCCCTATTCCACATTGCCCTGGCTGAGGCCAAGGAGTCAGGTATAAAGGAGTAAAGTTGAGCCTGGGAAGAAGGAGAGGTCAGGGGAAAGGAGTTATTTTAATTTTTCTTTGCTTTTCACTATCCAAACTTACTTTAAATTGGCAATACATTAAGTTAATTTCCTTAGGCTGAGTCTGTTTTGCCCATAACGGCAATTGGTAAGTGACCCCCCTGTTTTATCTCATTCCATAAACTATTTCATACCTCATCCTGCTGAAGGAACAGAATGAGAGGTGCCTGGGTAAGGGTCTGGCAGATGACCAAGGTCAACCCAGCAAAAGGACTGAAATCAGAAATACACAGTCTTCCAGAAATTAAATCAGGTATCACAGCAGATAATTTGTTAATGAAATAAAAAACACTGCTTTGAGTCAATACAGAAATAAATCACAGTTCTAAAGGTTTTTATTTATGGCTAACATTAGAGGTTTACAGATGAATGTTTAGCAGTTTTTTATAGCAACAATATTCCAAAAAGTTATTAAATAGTTCAGTGCTGCTCCTTTCTCTTCCTGTAAGCTGAAAACAGGGAAAGCCTTCATATACTCAAGGTTATCTAGCACAATTTTCATACCACACAGAGAAATGGATTCCAACATTTTGCCTAGACAACTTATTTCAGTATTGGAAGAGATGTTTAACCCCTGCAATACATCAGTGGCAAGGGAAAGAAGGACTCCATGGGCAGAGTACATGGCAAACAAGCCATTTGATGTGAATAAAAAATAAACTTCAAGCTAACTCAGGGAAATCAAATCAACTCTTCAGACTAAGGTTTAGTTACACAGATGTAAACTTGGAATAATTTAAACTAATGCCTTAGCAGTTCAAAAGATAATCTGCTTCATATAAATGCCAAATCATTAACTCCTTCAACAGAACAGATCTCATATTCTACAAGAAGATGATATATAAACATGTTCTTATTAATCTACATGAATCAACATTGTCTGGCTGAAAATAAGGATCTTTGAACTCTCAGTTCAGATTTATGCTAAGTTCTTGGGTAGGGAGCTTACTTTTTTTTTTCCTTCCTCAAAAGCATATGCTGCTTATATCTTACTACCACTTTAGACCTGAATGATATATTTTATTCTTTTAATACACTAAGCTCTTTGTTTAATGTTGCCATTACTAGTGAAACTTTTTGTTTTATTCTTGTTCTAACAGCGAGAAAAGAAAGCTATAAAAAAGTCTTCAGAAAAAGTTTCCAGCTGATGCAAGATTGCTATAATTCTGATTTTTCTAGGTTCTTTTTGATGCATAAAATATGTGAGGAAAACGAAGTCAGCTTTGGAGAATGTATTTTAAAACTTGCATTGATCATTCTCATTAATGTTGTGTGTAGTCTGGTTTTGAATTTTTGAGAAAAAGCTAACAGGTTCTCTTGGCATCTTAATTTGCTCAATAACCTCATGAATATAATTTTTAATAGATACTTCTGACAAGTCAGTAGGAGCCAAGGTTTTAGCTTTCACTGGCAATGGGTTGAGCAGAAAGAACTAATTTTATGTCTTCTAGGTGAACATCAGGGTAATTTCACATCCACTTTTGTCTACTAGTAAGTATCCCATTGATTTGAATAAGGGGATATATATATATACATATTTGCTAAAAACAAATGAAAATCATACAAACCTAAATTTGAAACCAACCTGTACAATACTCAGTTGGATGTCTGATTCTATTGATTTTTGTAAGGTTTAGGAAAGGCTTTGTAAATCCCTACTTCCCATTACTTAGGCACACTTATTTTATTTCTTTCTTATCCTATCTTATCCTTATACACTTTCTCTGTAAAAGTGTCCTTCGTTTAAGGGGAACAGCTGCTAGCACAGTAATCCCAGTGTCCCCTTCTGTGTTGGAAACTGTGGCTCAAAATCGTGTTCTCTGTTGTTATTTTTCTGTACACGGCACTTCACAGCTGTGTGAATAAGACCTCTTAAATTTAAGGATAAAAACATTCATTTAAATTATTTTATTTGGAGGAATCTTTATTATTCAATATCCAATATGGTCTTGATCTGTTCACAGATTTCAACGTCTCTGAAAAAATTTCAACCACATCAGCTCTGTCTGAATTCCCATGGAGCAGAGGCACAGGTGCCATACACATGTGACTAGAAACTGTGCAGTCCTCCAGCCTAAAATTCCATTAAAATCTCATCTTTCCATAACCAACTGACTACCCCTAATTGGATTCTTAATGGCACACTGCCTGGAAATTCAAATGTGGCCTCTCTTGATTTCAGAGTAACCCATTTGAACAGTTAAACTGACTTGTTAAGACCATTTAACATGAGTGAATACTCTAGAAAGCAAAAAATTGTATTACTTCACCCTTAGGGGGTAGGGAGGAAAAGATTCATATTGTATTCATAAAATTGGCACTGTTAAAAGAAAAAGACATAGCAGCTGATCATCTCATATTGAACTGTTAATAGAACTCAGAACTGAAATCAGTAAAACAGAAATTGTGCCATTAAATTAGCTTTAAAAAAAAAGTTTTTTGAAATACAGTTTTAAATATTTGAGTTAATTTCCAAGCCTGTGTGCTACTTGTGCATAGGATTTGTCCTCTTTTTGTTTCATGCAAATATATTATGGCACTTACAGCACCTTTCAGGATAGCTGACTTTCTTAATGCTTCAAAACTAAAATAAAATTAAGTGTAGAATGTGTTGAAGACTTGCACTCCCAAGAACTTCCTCCCAGTAGTCAGAAGTTAAATCCCACCAGCTGCCGTGTGTGTCTTCAATATATTTTCAATTTCAAAATCTTAATTTTTGGAAGCTAATGCAAATCTGCATTCTTTATTAGGTCTTTAAGTCTGCCCACACTTGACTACTGCTGTAATTTCATGTTTTACATCTAAAGAAATTAAAAATACAGTTGAAGAAGGGATTTGAAAGTGAGCATATTTTTGGCCAGGTTCCCTAAGTGACTTCCCTGACTTCTGTGAGCAGTCATTTTCACTGGACTTCTTCAGAGCCTCAGCATATTGACAGAAGAGAATCAATGGAAATGTCTGCCCTTCTGTGAGGATGGTTTCCCCTTCCTTAGCATAGAAAGAAACATGTATGAACACCATCAGATGTAATTTCTATCAATTTGTGTCAGTCATGCTTCCCAAATAAATCAATGGGGCAACTTCTGCACCTTTATCTCAAATAATTCAGCTTTTTGCTACCTGGCAAAGTATTTCCATCCACACTTTACAGAGAAATGACTTACAAGGAATCTGCATGACCTATTGGCAACAAAAATGTTTTCAGCATTCACGAAATGATGCAGTCACATCTTCACCCTTCACTGAAGTACCAGAAACACTTGTTCTGCTCTTTTTTTCCCCAAATATTGTTGTAATTTATCATTTTATTATCACTGCTAATAGCATGATCACAGAAGTGAAATAAAAATATCTGAATCAAAGGGATTCATCTGGCAAAAAACCAAAATAACTGTTTTGCTACTTTTCTGAAAAAACACATATTGATCCCCCAGGGGCCTGGCTTGCAAAGCAGTGGTATTGCATGAAACAGTGAAGACTGAAGTATTTGTGAGCCAGCAAAATTGCAGCACTGTGTAAGAGTTTGGGAGATGCTGTAAATTATTCATGTATAAATTAAGAGTGGAAATTTTAGAATTATTAGTTAGCAGTTTTATTCACTTCAAAATTCCATCACTATACAATCATTATTAGTCCAAAATCTATCTTTTACTGATTTTGTTATTGAAAATGTACTCAGTCATTGAAAAGGCTTAACTGAGAATATCGTACCCACATTTAAATGTGTTAGAACCAGAATTTGGACCAGACTAGGTCTGTAACTAGAGCTCCAGGCATGGGCACTGATTGCAGTGTGTTGTGTGGCCACGGAGCAGGACAATGAGCTGAGTGAGGAAAAGCACCAGGAGGTCTTTGGGATCCTCCCTGGCTTTTGTGGCCTACGGTATCTGGCAGTATCTCAGGGGGGCACACACTGCTTTTTCTGGCTCTCTTACTGAAAGTATCTGTGTGTCTCTGCATGTGTGTGTGTAAATATCTGTGTGCACATGAACAAATGCCTGCTCCTGCTCACACATTACAGCAATCCTGGATGAGAACAGGTACAGAAGACATGAGATCCTAGGAGAACGAGAGAAGTCAAAAGTGAATCTCAAGATTACATTGTTATAAATATTTGTCCTTGCTTACTGAAGCATAGATGTATCCATGAAGCCCCATGGTCAGATCAGACACAAGAGGTTTAATTCAAAGTAGTAAGTGTCTAGATAGGAAATACAGGGAATTCTGTCTGGAATACATGGGACTGATAAGAAGCAGGCACTGACTGCACAACAGGCACATAAAGGATCCATCAAAGTAGTACTACAGAAGCTTCAAGGGGCACCAAACACGAAAGGCTGTGTTACTGTGCATAGTCCTGGGAAAGGGAATTTCCCAGGCTGGAAAGCATTTCAGTTTCATATTTGGTTTCATCTAGAATGGACCCAACATTTAGACCAGGAAAACTTATCAAGCTTTTTAATATTTCTTTGGATGAAGATCTGATTTAAAATGTTCTTTTTGGAAGTTAGTCTTACTCCTAACTCCAGATTTTTTTCCTAGATCAACCTAGCTATCATCTGGTGTGCTTTAAAATGGAACAGTGAAATGGAACATGAAAATAAAATGGAACTGCAAACACACAGGAAAAAAAGAATATAGTTTATAAAAAGGCATGTTCTGCTTGTCTCTGCATGTTTTTGAAAAATAATGTCTTATTAAAGCCATGGTTTGGAGTGTGGCCACAGAAAAAGCCAAGTCAGCACAATCAGGCACACTTCGGGCACCGAGTGGGAAGGAACAAGTGTCTGTGGCAGGATGTGAGCCTCTTCAGATGAATTGGCTAAAGGAATAATGAAATGGTACCACAACTTCAATATGTGGCAGTATGGTTAAAATATGGAGAGATAAATGCTTAGACAGCAGTTCAGAGCAATAGCCTAAATTAATTGTCTAATTGTAAGGTATAATTTAAGCTTTAACTAAGTCTATGAAAATGTATGCACACTGCATATTTATGAGAAAGATTCCATTGACTACATATAATCAATAAATTCAAGTTTTCCTATGAGATTCAGCTATTAAGCCTGCCAATCTTTATGACACTACAGTATTATTCCTCTTGCTTTAAGTTGTTTTCTCCTTTCAGCTTCTGTTATGGCTGCACAAATGGGAAGAAGCCAAATTATTGCACTGAAGAAACAGTGAGGCTGAGTAGATACGAAACGCTGTCAAACACACAGGGTGAACAGAAAAAATATGTTTTTAATTTCTTTTAGTTCTTGCCTACTACTTCTATCAGCAGTTGGACAAAGAGAAGGGAAATAAATCAGATGCAAGAATAGTTGTCCAGGTGACAATATCCCACTTAAAGAGCCATTAAAAAAATTTATAGGACCAAAATTAAATTAAAAAAACAGGGATTAAAAATTCATTTCTGCAGAAATGTATAGAACAGCTCCTGAGTTCTGTGCCCTCTCTTAGCCATGCCGGTGATGTGAATGGTGAGGTATATGAGGTTTGGGAGGAATTTAATGCAGGCATTTTCTCTAGGAGAGCCAGCACAAAGACAAGCTTTCTAAGAATAAGTACCTCCTAGGTGTCTGATTCCGTTAAAAACAAGAACATCTGAACTGGGCCCACTCCTCAAAGCAATGCTGAACTCACTTCCCCCTCCAACCCCGCAGCAAAATTTCCGTGGGAGATGAAACACCTCCATTTGGGTTTCCTATCCATCACATAGAGAGGAGCAGCCAGTGAGGGAGTGTGACTGTGAATGTGTGCTGAAGCAACATCTGATCACCAACACCTGCTTTCCTTCTAGATGCTGGCATTTGAAGTGCAGGACCCCAATGGGGTCCTGGCAGCAGGTGCTCCGTGGTGCTACATGCAGGCAGGCAGCACAGCCTGGGGTGCACAGCACCTGGCTGCCCTGAGAAACACGCTCGCCATGCTATCATTTGTGCCGTGCTGCTGGAATATTTTATCTTGACATGCCTGGCCTGCCCTTGCCCCTTGTCCCTCTGTGGACAGAGTACACAAAGTCTGGAAGTCCTCTTCTTCTTCGTGAACTGCTGTGAGATTTCTGCCTGCAGGAATAGCACCTGGATCTGACAAGCAAAAAACAGCCTGATATTTTCTAGCCTCTGTTATTAAATGGTGTGTTGCCCTTATCATGATCCCAGTTAAGCCAGTAAGTGTTTTGCCATCAGCTCCAGCAGAAGCGTGTTCAAGCCCTAGAAACCAAGGGTTTGGTGATGGTAGGTCAGCTAGAAAATTTTAAAGGATGTTGTTGCTCTTGTATCAAATGTCAGATCGAGTGCTTAGAACTGGGAGGACAGACAACAGATTACTATACAGATCAGTTAAAACTTGAACTTAGTGACAAAGAATGCATTTTCTCAGAGATCATGGAAACTTACGATAATTAAATAATTTTTCTGCTTTGGATCTCTTTCTCTCTTTAGTTTGATGGACAATAGTCACCTTTAAATCTTTGAATTTAATACTGCAAATAATTATTGCTACCACAAAAGCTGCAGTAGCGTTTATTATTTGCCTGCCATTTCTCTGAACATGTAAATGGCAACTAAGATGCAGTTTCACTTTCCTTCACTAAAACAAATCTATGAATTACTATGTGGTTTTCTCTGTATATCACTGAATGTTCTACTGTGCGGGTTGTCTGACAGTAACAGACTTGTTACCCTATTTGTACCTTGGTAATGTACTGCTAAGAGGAATGAATAGCTTGCTGCGCAGAACTACTTCGCTGGCACTCATACTGTCGTGTACAATTTTCAGGCTTTAGTATCAATTTTGCAAGTGTATCTGTCAAAAACAATTAAATTCTACAACAGATATAATTTGTATTGCACCAATCTATGCAAATCTTTCATTGTTGCAGGTATGAATATTTTATATTACACAAGAAGAAGTTAAAAGGAATTCAATTTAATTTAGCCATCCAGTCAAGCATATGTGGTTTTGTATGTACTCCAGACTTTTGCCCTGTTTTTGGGCAGAATTCCTGAAGTATATATAAAAAGAAAAAATGTCATGCCTGTTGTATCCAAATAAAATGAAGCTGGCACTTATGGACCTTGTTCTATAGTAAACACTTATCACTGAACAGAACTTTTTTTTTTTTAAATGAGTGCAAAAAGCCAGCTTATTTCCCTTACTACTCTAGAATAATTTATTATGATTTGATTTTTGATGGAAATGTGGATCCCTTATTCTTCCCTTTGTGTTCAAACTTAACTCCCTTTATATTCACATTAGAGACATCTATCTGGTCTCATCTGTACTACACTCATGAAACTTGAATTTACAGAATTGATTATTTGTGTTTTTCCTTGATGAACTCCAGCATAAACTCAAGCTTTTCTCCTTGAAACCAGAACCAAAGAATTAACTACATAAATATATTGCAATGACAAAGCCAAGAGCAAAAAACTTAAATATCCAGGATGAAAAATCCCAAATATATAGATCAAAAAGTTTTCAGAAAAATACGGTTGAGATTTCTAACATATTGACAATAATAGAATGCCAGAGATAATAAGCAAAATTTATGGAGCATAACTAACATGACGTAATCTATGCTATGGACTTCTATGACTCCTCCATATATAATTTTAAAACTTATTAGATAAAGCACAAGTGAAACACTATATGCTCTGTGCTATGGTCATTTCTCCTTCTGTATATTCTTTTAATTTTAAGAAATGTATATAGTGTTTTAAACATAATGGATGGGTTGCTTTTATTTATTTGCCCTTCAGTGTGCCTATTGCTCCAACTATGTTGATTAGATTTTCTATTATTTTGAAATTATTTTATTATTTATCACCAGAAGCTGTTTTCATTTAGTGGGAAATTATAATAGATTGAAAACCAGTAAAAAATCATTAATGCATTTTTTGGGTTTTTTTTGGAAAATAAAATTTCAAAATAACAGGTGGGCTAGTAAAAGCAGTGACTACACAATTATTCTTTAAAAAATTTTGTTCCCCAAAGATGCAACCTGGAAACCACTCAATATTTGAGATTTGATCAGCTAAGCTGCATAACAGTTGTATATCTGAAACACATTGCATACAATTTGGCCTCAACTCAGTATCTGCCACTTTCCTTCAGCTTTCGCTTAATATGCACAAAGGAGATCTGTGAAAATGTTCTCATTTTTCGAGACCACTTTAAGAAGCCTTTACAGTAAAAATGCTTCCATAAAACATATTAAGTAAATCTCATTATGTAACTATTTGAACAAAATAGTCTTTATTCTGTATACAATAAGTCTTTATTCTATACAATAGTATCAGACTCAGTACTGCTGTTTAATCTGCTCATGTCTTGAAGCACCTTCACCTGCCTGCTAGTATTTTAAAACAGCATGTTTTGTTCAAAAAATGATGCCAGTAGTCACCAACTTTGATAAACACACAGATTTTGTATACCTAGCAAAAATATTGTTCTACTATTTTCAGATTTCAGAAGCCTTTTAAAGTGTACTGTACTGGGCACTACATGATCATGTTGGTCACTTGTTGCTAAATAGAAAGAATGTAGTCTGTCTCAAATGACAGGGAAACATGACAGATATGGATCCATGAACTAATTATGATCAAATACAGGAACTTATATTAATGCATGCCTGTAAAATAATCATGTTGATACTACAGAAATAAAACCTTCAAACTTCTCCATAGCAGTGAAAAAGCAACAGAAATTACAACTGTCAATTGATGACAGTCAGTCTGAACCTTTGTTCTTATTTTTCCCTTTTTTTTCTCTCTTTTTTTTCCTTTTCTAGCTTTGTTCCTGTATAAACTTTTAAAGATCAATCTATTTTACCTGCACATCAGAAATCTATACTGAAAAATACATATTTATTGATTTTTTGGATGGGCATATCCAAAACTAGAAGGGCTAATACTTATGGAAAAAGGAATACCCAGAAGCTCTACTGCTGAAAAGTTTAGAGTATGAGGAAGAGAAAAATACATATAGAGAATATTTCCCATATTGAAACATTTCAAGGCATTTGGACACTATTCACTTGCTGCAAAGTTGCCAAGTCTAAAACCAGGATTGAATGAATTTCACTGAAGACCCAGTAACCTAGTGATCCTCCAGACCTCTGCTTAAAGGTAGATTTCTCAAAAAAAAAAAAAAAATTCTTAAGTCAAATCTTAACCCTTACTGTACAATTAATATTAGGTATCCAAAACAGTGCACACTGTGTGTGTGACCACAGCACTTTTTAAAGCTCATTAAAGAATATTTCTGCTCAATAGCATTTTTTGTTAACAACATTTTTATAATGCAAAGGCTGTCATCACCATGCAGCAAATATGTGGGGTTTTTGCCTTTATCTCACGTAGTGCACTTGATAAGGAGTACTACTGAATCTTCTGCACGCTGCATTACAAAGAAAACTGTCTTTCTGTAAGGCATTTTCTCTCCTCTGCTTTCACGTGAAATAAGGGCTCTTGTGGCTAATGTATCTGACTGTATTAATAATCAAATAAAAACTGAAACCTTTCTGCTTTATCTGAAGTATAAATCCCTGAAAAGATTCATGCCTTTCCAATTGTGTTCACTGTAATAAAGGTTAATATTGAACTGAACTTATCGTATTCTAGCATCACATGTTAAGTTCCAAATCTCTGCATGTGATCTATTTTCTTCTTTATTGTTGAAATTATAAAATAGGTAAAATGATGGCAATATTATTAAAAATACCACAGCAAAAGCATTTTACTTAAAGACAGTTCAAACCTATTGCTTTCATGAGTAGGAAAAAAAACATGGTGCAAAGTGCTCGGGAGAGGGAAGGGACTAGCATCTCTTGAAAATTAACTACTTTGACATTAATTAATACATCATTTTCTACCTGATGAGATGGTGTTGTAGAAAGTATAAATTGAAGGCACAAGAGTAAGAAATGAGTCATCTTTGACTTACCGTATCAAAGACTATTGGTGTATTGCAGTCAGCATCCAAACACAGAGCATGAAGCTTCTCACAAATCAGAAAAAATATACAATCAATGAACAAATCAAATTCATTGTAAAAATAAAGGCCAGAGATTAGAGTATGTATCCAAGGGTCTGGTTAGTCACAGCTTTGACTAGCCTGCTACACAGCTCTGCAAAACAAGTATACTGCAGCAGTGTGGCAAGCATAGGATTGCAATGCATGTCCCATATATTCAAGCATAATAGAAAACATGGTCTGGAGCTTATTCCATGTGGAAGTGGGGTCTGTTTTATGCAGGCAGAAAAAAGAAAGGTTCTTTTCCCACATAATAGAATTAGAAATGAAAATTTTTCTTGATTATTGTACACAATAATTCCCCAGGATATCAATTACATAAAGCAGGTGCCTCTGTCTCCTGTTTCCCAGATAAATGCCTGTAATCTCATTTCACAAATGATCCTATTTAGACAGGAGCCACCTATTGTGATGATATCATTTGCTCTAGTATCCATAAATGGGCAACTTCCTACAAAACGTCATGACTACTGACGACACAAATTTTTATAATATTGAGTGGGCAGGGTGGTTGATGGGGTCCCATCAATCTACAGCAGCTTCTTCTGATGTGATACCACGAATCCTGCATAATCACTTAAAAGGCTGTAAATGAAGAGGAGCATTAAACCTCTCTAGTAAAGCTCATTAAAAAAGAAAGAAAACAACAAAAAACAAAACCCCAGAAAAACATCAAACAAACCCCCACAAAACTGGGAAAAAACCCTAGAGAGGTAGTAAAGGCAGATAAAACATAATGACAGAGCAGTGGCACCTTTTCAAATGCCTTCGGCACTCTCAAGGATACTGGTAGATATGAACAAAATCACTCTCAATTAAGAAGTGTAGCTGTCAGTTTCTTTTTAACAAATAATAAAAGACTGAATATCCCTTTTCCTTGTAAATTTCAAATATGTACTGACAGCAAAAAGGACCAGTGCTTCAGTGATACACAAATTAGCCGACTCTTAGTGAATATTTTTTAGAATTAGCAGCTGCTTGTCAAAGGAACTTGGAATATGAACACTGTATCAAATTACCCTTAGACTGTTTGAAATCCAGGCTGCTAGACAGGCTTGCTTCATGCACTAGCTATTTAGATTTAATTTCTTACATCAGTGTTTTCTTGAGAAAAAACATTCCATTAAATATATGTATTTAGGAAATGTTATGATACTCACAGATAGCTGAAATTAGTCTCCATCTGCCTGCTTTTACACATAGAGATGTGAGGAGAGTTAAAGGTGATGCAGCGTTCACTTGCCTACCCACCCTTTCCCCAAGGGACTCAGTCGTGCCTAGAGGCTAAAGCAAATTGCTTAAGAACTTGTATTTAATATTTTGCCTTGCAGAAGTCCGTAAGAACTTCAGAAGAAGGTCCTGTGATTAAAAAAAGAAAATTACCTGAGGCCATTTCTCAACAGGATCTTCACAAATCTTGGTTTACTTACTCCTGCTTTGAACAGACTGAGCTGCATCTAAACAACTTCTTAATACACAGGAAGAAATGCATTAAGATCCATCTGCATCAATGTCTGGACAGTGCTCACCAGAACACCAGTCAAGCTGGGGTTTCAGGGTGGAAAACTTTAAAGTTTAAAAGCAAAAACCCCAAGAAGGCTTTATATAAATTTCCACTGATGTAGTTCCAGCAAAAGAGAGTCCACTTCTCAAAATCCAACCCCTGCACTGTACATTCCCTTTTAATACTTTGCCCTTATTTTATAGTTTCTTTGGACCGGGGACCGCCCTCTACTAAAATTCTGTATTACACATAGAGACGGTCTCAAATGCAAGGCAGCACAAATTTTAATAATAAAAGCAACTCTTTCAGAATTGACTCCTACCAGAGTGACTCACTTCAGGTCTAGATAGGTTGAAAGCAAAATCTGAACACAGCATCCATGGCTACAAGACACAGTATGCTGTCAAAGCAGAGAAGTCAATGGGTTTTTCACAGGCACCCTAAAGAGAAGAGCTCCTTCCTCAGAGATTGAAAATATTGGAGAAAACAGCTTCAGAGCACTGAATAGCCATTTAGATACAAGCCTGTTCTTTCCTTCTGCCTCCCCCCATCCCTCCTGTGCTTGTCTTCAAGATAACACTAGCTGATCTCCTTAAATATGCTGCTTAGGAAAAGACAGAAGCACAGCTTTGGCTCTGGATATCATAACCCCTTCATTTCAGTACTGGGTGGAAATAGAAAAGCATAAACTCTGTGTATCCAGATGGCATCAATATTTTCCATGTGTTTCCATGACAAAAGATAAAGATAACACAAGAAATAGTTAGAAAGTAGAAGTGTGTGTGAGTGTAACTGAGATTGATGGTCCAGAAGTTTCTCTCTTGGCTAGATAAAAGCTGATGAAATGGAAATGAGGAGAAGAAAAAAAGACAAAAAATAGCTAAAAAGAAAATTAATCACTGCTTCATCAAATTCAGTCCTGCCTTGGGAAACACCAAATGTCAGACTTCTGTGTTAATGTACAAAGTCTTTCAAGGCTGTTCCCAGGATGCAGTAGGCAAGAGTGTACTTTCTTAAAACAATTTATTTTTCAGCATCTGAGCTGAATGGATGTCGCCACTCTTCCTTAACCTAGTTTTGAGGTCACCAAGAACACAGTGATGAGCTTAGAGCCCATTCCCATGCAGAGAAGAATGTTAAACATGGTCCATGGAAGATGCCTCAATGGTTCTGATCTGCCTTTAAAGGCTTCTAAGCTTTAAAAAACATTGTGCTAAAGAGAATGAACCATCATTTCCAACAGTTCCCGTATGTTTAGGGAGATACTGTGGGATATACTCCAAACATATTGCTGTCTCAGGAAGGGCCTAAAGGATTATACTGAAAGGATGAGTCACCCCAGTGAAAGCAAAGCTGCTGCACTTGGTCATGGGGAAATTGTCATAAACCACAACATCTAACACTAAGCAAGTACAGTGAACATCTGATAAAACTGCAGACCACACAACCAAATATTCTACCCCTCTTAAGGTCTTTCCTTTACATGTGGGATCTTCGAAATACCCTGATATCCTTACAAATAAGTCTAAATGTCCTTAAACCACTTTTGAAATTCCTAATGGTCTTTTTTTTTTGGCTTGTTCTTTCTACCGCAACTGAAAACTAAATCTCTCCAAACATTACAGGCAGCTGATAAATCTAAACATTTCTGGGCAAAGATTTAGACAGGCTGGATCTTCTTTAAAATGTCTGGGCTTTACACTAATTGGAGTTGAAACCTTAGTTATAGAACACCAGTGGATTACTGAAACTCCATTCTGAAAGGTAGGGGACAGAAGGATGTTACCTTCTAAAACACCTACTGATATTTTAGTAGGTAGCCTCTAAAGCAGAGACAAAACAAATTGTTTCAGTTAATGAGTCTGTTTGCTAACTAGGGTAACAACTAACAAGACTTGACTAACAAGAAACCCTGCCATCTCCAGTAATTGTAATGTATATTAATTAGTGGGGAAATACCAAACCAACAAAAAATTATGCTAAAAAAATCTACAGTGCTGTCCTTTTAAACTGTAAACAGCTAACAATCACTACAAATAGAAAGTGAATTCTTACATGCCATCTTTTCCCAGAAGCAGAGTAGGAAAACAGCTACTGCACATTGTGTGATGCTTCCTTTAATTGTATTACTTAGGCCACCCCATGTGCATATTGATTAACAAGGCTCACAACCACTAAAACAAGGAAAAGCTTTATAAGATCTTGCACTTCCACTAGTTTCTATAGAAAACAAACAGGAAAATTAAGCAAACAAACAGAAAAATTAAGCAAGAGTTTTGGACAAGGAAATTTTAGTCTGCTATCCTTCATAATGTTTGCAGACAAGATCAAAAATGTCAAGTGCTAGTAGTTTTATCCTCATTCTTTTATTCAGATCTACCTGTATGTAAATCTCTTGAGGAGGTAAACTGATGGGATCTATTGAACAGACATCTCTTCAACAAGCATCACATTTCTGTACCTAAGCAAATATTCTTCCTTAAATCCCTCTGAGATTCACCACTTTTGCTTTTCAACAGCACTACAGAAAACTCAAAGGGGAGTTTCAGCCTCATAAGGCCAATTTTTTTTTTTTTATAATATAGCAATGTTGATAAATAATAATGTGCAGTTTTTAATTACTCATCAAATCCTATTTCCCAACAAAAAGCTAGAAATATCAATTACAGGTATCACAACTAAATGAATTCTTAAGAATTATAATCACAGTAAATTATTAGTTAATGCCTAAGACAATCAGAAAAAAGGTCTGGTCACAAGCTCAATTTTATACCATCAGCTGCCATCCTGGTATCCCAAAGAAAATTTGAATTTCACATTCCATTAGCAATACAGGTGTAAAAAAACCTCTAGCAAACAAAAAATTATATATTCTGATATAAAAAAACCCGTAATTTTCATTTCCATATGAATATTAAAATAATTGAGAGTAGAAATTTTCTAAAAAAATTAAAGAGGGCTTTACTTTGATTTTCAAAACCTGGTTAGCACAATTGCTGACTGAAAAGGGACAATCATGGTTTGCATCTAGTGACTCTTCTAAATGAAATAGAATTGTTTGGTAAATAGGAAGAAAAGGATAAGAAGTTCTGCCTGATTTCTTTCTGTCTGTGAAACTGGGCATTTTACTAAGTCATTTCCTTTTCAAATGAACTCCCCACTTCTTTGAAAGGCAGCTGCATTGAAACATTTATGGCCCTAAAGTCTGTAAAAAATACTGTTTAACATAAGCAGGAGCTAAATACTCTCTTCTACCCTAGGCCTTGATACTGTAGGATGCCTGATAGACTTTCCAGAGATCAGATGTTTGGTAGGGTTCATCCTTGTAGTCTAAAAATCTAATTATTGGAGTATTTCAGACCTGGATTCTCTATAAATTAGAGCTATTGTAAAAAAAACATTGCCTTTGGCAGACAGGAGATCTATAGAGAAAGTTTTCTTCATTGAAGATCAAAGCTATAAAACAGTACTAACATTGACCAGCAAAGCTATGGTATATTCATAGCATTGACATGAAAAGGAGAGGGTCCTTGCAGGTTAGGATGTCAGAAAATTTTTATGTTTTGATAGTATCAAAGTGGAAGATGCATCTATGAGCAAGACAGCTTTGTGAACAATGATCCCTCACTCATTTGAGGCAAGACTGCAAAAACATCAGGCTTTTTAATTTAAAAAATTAAGAAATTTAAAACTTAATTTAAAATTTTAAAAATGTTAAACATTTGCCTTTTAATGCAAGTGTTGAAGAACAGCTGTAGTAACAAAGAGAAAGACAATCCTGAAAGACTATATAGAAAAATATAGCACTAATGCCTTCTTTTAAAGACAATGAGTTTGCTTCAAAAATGGCACTTATTTATATTCTTTCTTGCTTGCTTTCTTGCTTTCTTTCCAGAGCTTCCAGCCATCTCTTTGCAGTAGAATTCTCAGAATGTACTCAAGAACTTGGTATCTCAAAATTCTTATTGTAAATGAAAGACAAACAGTAACCACCTGGTCTCCCTGTATGTTTAAGCTTAGAGCAGTTAAGAACTTTCTCAACTTTGCACTGTTTCATTTTGACAAACTTTATAGCAGGGCCATTATTTTTATCTATTTTTCTCAAGTAACACTGCTTCAGAAACCACTAATCTAAGAATGTTTGTATAGGCTTTCTGACCTTTTCTTGTTTTAAGCAAAAATAGTTATCCTTGATTTGTGATAAATGACAGGCTTTAATTTTTCTTTTTGTTTTCTGATGTATGTTCTTTGCCAAACACAGTTCCTTCACTTCCAGTTCTGTGTTCCTTACCTTTTTTTCTCCTTTTCCTCCTTCTCGATTTTCTAAATTCAAATAGACAAAAAAAGCAATGCAAAAATATATAAAAAAATGATCTTTTCCTATCTGGTTTTTGATTTTACACATATCTGATGTCTTTGAAAGATGACCAGTAGACTTTATGAGAAAACTGAAGATGCTGTTCTAAAAAAATCATTCTAGAAACTGTGGAAAAAAATAAAACAAAGAGGAAGGATTTGAAGATTACCAAAGTATGATCAGGTTAAATCTCATATCAAATCATTTGTTCTGCCTTGTCAAATATTTGGGAAATGGGGAGAGAAACGTGACAGCAGCTGAAGATAGTTCAAAGGCTTTCAAAGGGGCTGGAGAGCCCAAAGGAGTCACCTCACACAGTGAGGCTCCAAGCTGAAGTGCTGGCTCCAAGCCACAGGCATGAGAAAGAGTTTACAAGGTCTCAGTAATATTTCTTGATTGTTTGCTAAACATAGTAACACAGTCTAGATCCTCTGGGGCATAAATAAAATTATGCTTCAAATATTCTGTGCTTTGTTTGCCAGTATGCAAATATGGCTACTATGTCACCCCAATATTAACTGTGTCTTGTGCTGCAACAACTAAAGTACCGGAGTTTGGACCTTTGCAAGTTGAAATGTGGGTTTGGCATCATGTTCGGGTCCTGACTGTGGCTCATGATAAACTTGGTTTTGAAGGTGAAACAAAGTCAAATTCTGTAACTTCACATGTTGCCAAGAGACAAAACAGTCGTCTTCTGGCCATATCTCATCAGAGACACTGGCACTAATCCATTTCCAGGCATCACAGCTCATAAACTCAGAACTATTATGGACTCGATAAAGTCAATCGATACATTAGTTAAGTGAGATGGAATGATTTAGCTCTTAGGGAAAGAAGTATAGAGCTCAGTGTTATTCAATGCTGGGTTTGAGCATCCTGGAATAACAAATTACAAGAAAACCATTCAGACAGACACACCTGTCTTGGCACATTCACTTGAAATACAACCAGGAAAACAAAGTCTTTTTGTTTTGTTTAAATAAATTGAGAGGACTTCAAAACAAGGACTGCTTCTTACTATCTGTTTTACAAAAGCTTCTTGAAGAGCTTTTTTCTGAGACCCTACTTCACACCAAGTGTAGATAACAGCTCAACAAGAACCTGGATTTGTCCTTTACAAATTTGGAAAGTCAAACTCTAAAGTATCAATGTCGGACTGGCAAGTTTTTCAAAGATGGAGAAACGTATAGCACTTAAATGACTTTTCCCCACTGAAGAATCTGAGCTAGATAGAAAAACACAGTATAGTGACAATAGGAGGAAATGAGGTACTCTGAATGTCACAATATGCATTAAAAATATATTTTGACACAAATTCTCTTCATGCTAACTTAAAGTAATAAAGGTAAACATGTATCTACACACATCCACATAACTAATAATGTATGTTTTCTTATCACAATTTTTATGAGGCCTTTTTAGAAACTAACTGAATATTTTATTTTAGAAAGTGAATAAATTTTTTCAAATGTTTCCTATTTGGAAAAAAAAAATTCACAACATAGGATAGGGAAACTGCATAATTTTAACCAAAAAAAAGCTGAATATTTAATGTAAATTATATACATATCTAGTATTGCAATATTCAATACTCAAATATATAATAATTTCCTATAATAACAGTTAGATCTCCTTCCTCCTTTATCAGCCTACATTTTCATTTCAGAGAATCTTGCCACATTCCAAAGTTCCCAAGCTGACATGTACTACAAATTCTAATTTATTTTTTTTTTTTTATTTTTTTAGCTTGAATAGATCCAGAGGCTTCTAGCATAAGCTATGTTAGTGAAAATGTGCATTGAAATTACTGGTTAGCCTGACTACTAAAAATAGTTATTTGAGCCATAGCAAATAACATAGTAGAAATATTCTTTCTGTAGATTATTTATATTAAGCTTTATGTTTCTTGCAGAAAGACAATATGAGCAAGACTACTCATTAACAGTGGAATGCAGGAAGAAGTAAAATCCTCTAGTAATAGTTCAAGAAAGCATATTACAGTACATCTGTAAACCTGGTTTTCCCTAAGGATGACTGAGGGCCAGAAAATGACATGACAAAGATACACATACCCTAAATAGATTATTTAACCCTGCCAGTGTGCAAAAGAAAAACATCGGCAATAACATTAATATTCACAGTGGCACCCTTTGATGCTTTCATAATTTAGATTTGACCTCAGTGAGAAACTTGGCAAAATTACTTTTGTTCCCATTTTCTAGTCTTTCATGAAAGGACAGTAACACCCCTACATCAACCCTGCAAAGTGATTGCCCAGTAAGCACCCACAAATGCTTGATATCCAGGATTCTGCAGCCTAGAACTGAAGCACACTGGAAAAGCTGATACATGTAGAAGTCACTATGGTTACTGCCTACACTTTCTTTGCCTCCAATAAGATCTTTCATTTCCATAAGCATTAAAATTCACCAAATGCACCAAAATTATTCAGACAAAAAAAAATAATCTCTCTGGTTTATAAGCCTTTTAGCTGTGTTGCTTTTATCTTTTTAAGTATAGACTCTGAGTTGAGGCATATTATTCCATATCTTAATATAAGAAAAAGTATTGCAGGAGAAACCTTGTGGTGGAAATGCTTTGTGGACCCCCAGCTTCAGCACTGTGTGTAGAACAGCTGTCTGCTGTTGGCCAGTGCAAAGCTGAAACCCAGAAAACACTGTACAGGATGACAAAAAAAAGCCACTAGCTGGAGATTTAGCAAGCCAAATTCAGATGATTATTTTTTGTATTATTGTAAATCTTTCAAATAATAAGAAAGTTAAAAGTTCATCTGCGGTGGTTAGATTCCCTATCTATTGTAATAATAAATAACTATATGTAAAATTAAATTTGGGTTGGGGGTGTTCTTCCCCTTACAGCAATCAGCATGATTCTTTCTTTCAGTATTCTTATATAAATGTCAAACTGGCTAGAGTCTGTAACATTTCCTGACCGCATGGTCACTCAGTATACCAAGCTCTTTAAAATTGTATCCAGTGGCTGTGTCCTCAACAGTCATTTTAAACATTTCTTAGTTTTACCCTTTTACTTCCATTAGCTTTCTACTTAAGTTCCTTCCAGCACACTGAATGATTTTGTTCCCTGGTATAGCCTGTTATTTTGAAAACCTCCCTGAACCACCATTGTCAGTTCTACATACAAGTAGCCGATTTCCTCTTTTCACCTCAATTACCTCCTCGCAGCTAGTTGCTTTTAGTGTGACATATTTGACAGATCAATATATTCTTTATCACTTCAGTTACTTCCCTTTATTTTTCCTATATGTAATTTTTCTGATGTTCCCTTTAGGTGAAAGTTCTTAATATTACTCTTCAGTACTCTCAATGAGGTTCTTTCACAGAGAACCCTTTTTCCCTCTTTCAGAAAGAGCAGAGTGCTCACTGCATACAGGACATGCAGGTAAAAGTACTTGATACCTTTAGCAGGAATTACACTGAACTGAGCTGTGGTTTGTAGAGAAGCAGTGCCATGAGAGGCTTATTCCTGAGGCTGAGGTAGGATATATAGTCCCCTCAACATCCAGATCTACAGAATCTCTTCCAGCATTCTCAGCCCCAAGGAGTCAAACAGCATCCCCAATACTCACAGATGGAACTTTCCCAAAATCATAAATACTTTCTTAAAAGATGGATATGCAAATTGCCCTTGACACATCAGACCAGATGTCCAGCCTGTAAGTACTCAGAATATTGCCTATCACAACATTAGTTTTGTAAACCAGACTGGAAAATAGAGCTTTTCCATATCAGCCCTCACTTGCATAATAACAAACTCTTGCTAATGTCACACCAAACAACAAATCAGCAGTGGTCACTTTTTCATGTATCATTTCCATGTATGACACATAGATACATTAAAGAAGGGGAAAAGTACCTGCTAGAAGTCTGAAGAATTCAGTTGTTACATAAGATAGCCAGCAATTTCTATATAAGTCATAGAAAATATTGAACAATTCTCTGCTCAAAAATTTTCAATGTAAATGGAATGTGATAAAGATTTTACTTCTGAAGTCTTAGTAAATGCACATACATTCAGATTTTGATAAAAACAGAAGCAGTTTAGTGGGGTCTTATAAAACTTGTGGAAGGAGAGTACACCAAAAGGCTGATATTTATTGGTAGAGTGCTACTCTGACATTTAAGCTGTTTTCTGTTATGCTTGCTTACTTACTTGTGCTCCTGTCTTATTTCCTGGGAGAAATGCCAAAAAAGTAAAGTGACCTCTGTATACTAACAATTAACTATATCACATCGTGCTGCTTAAAACATGTTACAACCTGATTGGCACAGAAACACATTTTGTTCTGTTTGGGAACACTTATACCCAGAACAATGAAAATTCACAGCCCCAGCTTCTTGGGAACCAAGAAGTCAGCTCTAAGTATGGCTTTATACAGGGGTTCAGCTGCAGCATTGTGCATCATCAGTGCTATAGCAGATATCGTAACTCACAGAGAAGGTAATTTATAATGGGACAGTATTTAAAACAAGTACAGATCTTGCTCAGATTAGATTAATCCATTTGGGGAGCAAATGACCTGTAAAGATACAAATTATCCTTTAGAAATCATTCCAAGCTGCAACCACACAGGAGACAAGCCCTGACTTTATCTAAAGTGCATAGTGCAGATTCACAATCACAGCAACTGAGTACACAGTATAAAGAAAACACAGATTTAAAAAAGTTACTATCTTACAGAACACAGCTGGCTGACAGATTTAAGAAGAAGATGAAGATGCTGAGAAACAAGAGACTTCTGTAGGCCTGGAATATGCCAAGACACAGAGTGAGCTGCAAGGGTTGATCAAGAAGAGAGACCAGAGGAAGCCTACAAGGGATGGGAGCAGGGATAAAAGTCTGCTGGAAATAGGGAGACTGCTGGGCTGGGGCTCTGCCGAGCATCCTTCCAGGAGCAGCGCTGCTCCTTTGAGGCTCTGCTTTAGCCAAAGCCGCTGTAACACAAGTGGACGGCTCCATCTAGAGGCAAACATCCCCTGAGCTGCTGGAACGGCACCACTGCAACTCAAACACCTTTCTCCACAAGTCAGAACCTACTCAAAATAGCGCTCCGAGCTGCTGTCCTCTTGGCAGGGTGAGCAGCAGGAGGGAGAAAGCTCCATCCACCTCACCTTCTGCAAAGGCTGAGCAGTTGAAAATAAAGCCAAGCTTTCCCTGAAGTCCACCTCTCAGTTTGAATGGTCTCCCTCACCAAGCGTTGCCAGATTGATTCTGCTGCACCCATAAAATGACACAGATTAAAGGCTTACTCTCATTCTGATGGCAAGAATGACTCCCACAGTCAAAGGGTTCCTGCACTCCTTTACTACTTGTGTCTCATAAGAAATACACAGTATTTCCCACGAGTAGCTTGAAAAACACGTCTATATTCAGTATAAAACAGAGCACCAGTAGTTAATATGAAGTTAAAGAAACGTTTCCAAAAATAATGAGCTTATTGAATTTATAATACTTTATGTTGCAAAGGCCTTCTCTGTTGAACAAAGATGAAGCTATTATTTTCTGTCCATCAATAAATAAAAAATTCCAACCACATATTAATACTGATAAAGAGCCCAGGAGCACCAAATCACACACTTTAAAAATTATAAGCAAGTCTAACTTCATCCTCTCTGTTGCTGGGGTCTGGACTCTGTGCCAAGCTATTCTCACAGAAGAGTTTCTCTTCTGCACTGATGAAAAAAAATAAAAAGAAAGCCTTTGAGTGAATGTCTCTGAAAGCCCTTTTCTTCCAATCACAGGCTAAAACATGTATTGCAATGTAATTTTACAAGCTTAACTCCACTGTAGCTTATTGTATGCCTAAAAGGGCTTTTCAAACAGGGAGCAACCAGTTAAATGAATATAATTCTTCCCAGTCACTGTTTTCAGGCTTGTGGGGTATGTATCACCAAATATGCACTTTTTATAAATCAGTATGTTTAGATTCAGACAAGATGTGTATCTGAGCAACAGCACAGCAAGGAGCAACTGTTGTCTATGCATTACATTTCCTCAGATTACTCATTTATTATACAATAGTGTCCTGAATTTTACCCATCACTTTCTTCTGGTGTTTTTTAGTGAGGAAGAAAATTCTGATTCAAACTAGTTTACCTTTTCCATAATGATGTATTCTGCAAGTTATGTATAAGTAGTTAAGATTAAAACTGGTGAGCTGGTTATTGTAAGTAAGACACATTGGGGAGTGAGGGGAGAGAAAAAAATCATGCTCCTTTTCCTATAAAAATTAATTGCACAAATGTCTGCTCATTTCTTAACCTACTATTTTTCTGTGTTTTACTCATTTTAGATGTATTTTTGCAGTAAGAATGAAAATCTAAATTAAAAAATGCAGAAGCAATATATCTTACAGTTCTAGGTTAGGTTTTGGGTTTCTTTTAAGGGCATATATTTCATGAAACATTGTTTATTTTACAGGATTCATTGCTGAAAACAAAACTAGCAAACTACACAGTCATTTCTTCCCTGACTTCTTTCTACTTTAGGAATTCAGATCCAGTTTGCTGTTACTCAAAACAAAATTACTTGCAGCTATGACTCATATCTTTGTGGTAGCAAAGAATATAAGATGTATGTCTATTTATGTAGCACATGCATAACAGCCCATTGGAAGTTTTTTAAGGTCTCTTCTAAGAGAAGAGAAAGAGCATGGATGGAGAAAAAGCTCACTGGAGTCAGAGAAGGACCCCAGTGGACTCTCAAATGTGTTTGCAAGTACATACATGAGCAATGGAATATGTACCAGCACCTATGGGAATAGTTGAATATCAATCAAATGAAAACATCAGAGCTAAACTCCAAGAGGCTCTAGTGATTAGCAATCACTTTTGCTGAAAGACATTCCCACCTTGCAAGCTCAGCTTCATCCCCTGGCTTCAGACCCAGAACAGACCAGTCCTCAAGCAAGTCCTGCCTCTTTGCGGTGTTTGGCTTTGCAGTGTCCAGCACTGATTTAAATCAATGTCTCAAAGACACGGGCAGCCAAAGAAACTGCACAATTAGTGTGCCTGTGAAACATATGCCACAGTCCCCAGCTTTACCTGGGTGGTCTAAAACTGAAGAAAATGCAGGTGAGAGATGGACCTCAGACTTTCATTATTGCAAGAAGTTTTTGGAGACAGTCTTTTTATGAAAATATGAATTAATCTAAATGGATAGAAGACAAGAACAGCTTAGGGTCAAGATACAGTGCTCAGAAAAGTGAATAAAATATGGAGGGAAAAGAAGCATATTGAGAAAGATGGAGAAGAGGGCCTGTTATGGTATATGTTAAAGACATGGATAAGGCAGAGATAGTTCACAAAAATTTAACATAGCCCTCTCTGTGTTGGGAACACATGTGACACAAAACATTTTTTTATATTTAGAATGGCTTAGCCCTCTCTTGCTCTACCTGAAAATGGTAAAATATATGAACAGCGACTTCCGGTGACAGCTACACAAGTATCCATGAGAGTGATGCCAGAACTTCAAATGTCGAAATCGGAACAAGACTGAGACTATTTCAGTCATTGTAGATCAGTGTTCCTGGTCTAAATTAGTCAGCTGCCTGTTATGCAAGATCATCCTCCCTGCTAGTCATTCTCACAGGGTATTTACAGAACACTGTATGGGAGCGGTGAGAATCTGAGTGAAGGTATTACCAGGAGGAGGCTGTTTAAAAAAGAATGTACTGCATACATTTTCAGGCAGACATTTAAGTAGACATTTCTATAAAGCATTTGCTTGTCCCCTTTGCATTACATATGCACATATACATACATACATGTATACACACATATACTCGTGTATACACACACACACACACACACACACACACACCATGTTTTCATGTCATTGCAAGTAATGTGGGAAGGAAAGCATATATAAATATGTATTAAAAAATCTTTCTAGAGCATGAAATACTTCTGCTGCTTCTGGGTAACATAGGCTTATTTGGAAATAGCTTTCAAAATGCAGCCTTTGGAGAAAAGATTTTCACAAATCAAAGTGATTTTCTCAAAGCTTATTTTGCCATGATAGCCTTTACTAGAGTAGGAGGAAGAGGAAAAATTTGTTTTATATCACCCCAGTGGATTCAAATCTTCCCTTTTCTGGATGTTTGATTCAATGTCCTGAGCTAAATGTAAAACATCTTGTTAAAAAGATCACAACCAAATGCGCATAAAATATTTCAGCACAATAATCAGCTGCTCTTCTCCTTCCTTTCTCTCTTACACACTCATTTCCTTACCCTTACTGCTTGGGATTGCAATATAGTTGCATCTGTTTGAGATAATTTCTGTCTGCTTAACTAATGCTAAAAGACTACTTTTTGGAAAAATACAGAACAAGTGATCATAAGGTGGACTAGCTCAAAAAAATCTCATTGAATAGCTTTTTGCTGTTTGCATCATATAACAGGATTTTCTCTGTGCTGTGTTATCTCAGTTACTGTTCTATGAATAGAGTCAAAGAAGGCAGGGGGGAAAAACGTCAAGTAATGTTCCAATTTTTAACTATTATTTTTACTGTATGTTTTCATTTTTATTTCTTAAGGGGTATAGTACATGAATTAAAATCCGGATTCATTTTGTTAACACAGAATACAACATGATCTGCACTGATTCAGGGTACATCTTATTTGCTAAAGCTGGAGATGAAGACCCAGAATTGTTGAACCAAGCCAAGAGTTAAGCTACTTTTTTTTTGATAAATAGCATTTTTCAATAGCACTTGACCAAAAATGCAGGAGCTTCAGCAAAGCCCGCCAAACTCCAAATGGACTGTCTGATGATTTGGCACAACTTGAGATAATGCTGAAAGCAAGTACAGCCAAATTAGTACTTGCATTCAGTTAAAATGAAATGGACTATAATATAAATAGATCAAAATTGGGCCCAGATCCTGCAATTCAATATGCAGGCAGACTGTCAAGTGCAGAATCAGCACTTTGGTGATCAGAAATCTAATGAGGAAAAGCTCTAAAATGCCGGAAAGAATTATTAGAAGAAAAACTATTTAAATCATCCACATAACTAGAACTGTTTGCTAAAAACCACAGATACTAATAAATGAGCTACGAGCACTTACTTTGAACCTGCAAATGACTCTTTAAATGTAGTAAAAATAATTTCATGCAACAATGTGTCAAGCCAGTTTGGAAAAAGTGCTAAAAATCCTTGATGACTGTATTAACCCACAGCAGAGTAAGTGTATAGTCAGTATTAACCAGTAATGCACTACCTGAGCACAACACAAGTGACAAAGATTTTGGAAGAAGGCTAAAGATGAGAAAGAGCGAAAGGTTAAGCATACAAATCCCACAAAGAAAGGAGTCTTTAAATACTGGGCTTTTTTGAGAATTGCAGCCTACAGTGCAGTTCCCCTGCTTCATGTTTGCTCTGAATTAAAATAAATAAATAAAGAGAAGCAGTTTAGTATTCTCAAAGAACCAGTTTTAAAGAGAATTCTTTTAACATTAACACAATAGATTGCATCATGTTATATAAATAAAACCTTATACTGTGACACAAGGATCTGCTAGGAAAGTCAGAAATTCGATAGACAGAAATGCTGTGAAAAATCTGCAAACCTGAACACCGAGGAGAAAAATGAAACAAAGGAAACAGAACATGTTTCTAGACACTTTATGGATAAAAATAAGTACAAATAATAAAGGAACAACAACAACAACAACAGAAAGCCTTACCATGATGTTTGCACAACTGTGTGTCTGTAGCCCATGCTATAAATGTGGATACCTTCTATTTCCATCATCCCAGCCCCTCTAGTGGTCAGTACCTGAAGATCTTGCCTTCAGGAGGGACACGATCTATCCATATGAAACATTTGCTGTTGCTCCAGTATCTTGACAGATATTTTTTTTTCTTAATTGTGTAATTTTTTTCTGGAGCTACAACTTGTCACTTTTTATTAGCATTTTTGTCAGTGCTGCTGCTACATGCATACATTTAATTGCTAAGCAACAAAGAGTAAGCTCTGCACAGCACATTCGATTACTGCACTGTGCCATGTATTTTCACTAATGCACTTATATAATAAGAAATAAAAAAAATAAAAAAAAAATAAAAAAAAAATAAAAAGGTAAAAATATTTATTTCTGTTTCCATAGCATCTAGAATCCATGATCTGAAATCAGGGTCCATCATGCTAGCCACAAGGAAGAGAGCTAACAGCTGAAGGAAGATGAGGGCAAGTGGACTGAGAGAAAGTGCACAGAAGTTAAAAGCAGAGGTGAGTTGCAATGTTTCCATAGATGAATAGGCTATGTCTAAAGCTCAGAGGTGACTACCCATCTACAGTTAGTTGTGATTCTCAGACATTAGGAAACTATTGCTGTGGCCAAAATACTTGAAGCTTTTGCGAGTATGATGGTCTCAAGGTGGAAAACATTACCAGTTTTCAGAAGTTTATCAGTTTGAAAGAGATACATATGCATTGTATCAAGAAATATACTCTCTTCCTTTTTCTAAATTGTAGAAAAAAACAGTGCAGGCAGTTATTTTCTCAGCAAATGTTACATGTCACTGTCTGCTCTTCATATCGAAATGTGTATTTGCTCCTGTCATTGAAGACTGCTGTTTCCAAAATCTGAGTTTGGCTTTAACAAGGGCTACTTGAGTCTATCACACATGCAGCTACAACTCCATTTTTTCTTTGTTGAAACAAAGAGTTCTCTTTACACGTGAGATGTACAAGGACAGTGGTCCCCCTTTTCTCCTGGTGTGATTACCAGTTATTTTGCAGTCAGCACCACATTTCTTAGTGCCATATCTGCAACGTTCATCAAGAAGAGCTGCTTGGAAAACTAAGCCATGATTGTGCAGATGTACAAACTTGCACAACCACATACAGCCACTTTTATTTCAGTAATTATTATTAATAAGATTCAGAAATTGGGCCTGACTCTGTGTCTCTTTGGTATTTCCCAAGTAGCCCAAATGGTACAAAGAACTAGATGGGGAGACCTGGCAAAATCTTCCCAAATTTTATTTCAGGATGTTATATACCAGGAATTACAGCAGGTAGACTTTAAGACAGGCTTCTAGACTATCATCCCCAAGAATCAAGAAGAGTGCTAAGAAAAGAGGTAGTTGCTTTTGACTTATGAACAGCCACAAGCGAAGTCCTACCCCATAGCATTAGTATTTCCTCTGGGCTCAAATATTTTTGCAAAGAAATTGGAATTCCCCAATGTGTCCTGTCTGTTTTGGAGGGACTGAAACAAGGGTGTTCTGAGCACAACATCCTTTATACTCTCATGGGAAGACCAAGCAGAATTGCACTAAATGAACCACAGCAGGAGACCACGAAGAACATTATCAAATTCCTAGACTTATTAAGTACATCAGTACTTAATCATACAAAGTACTTCTGCATTAAGCTACTCAACACATTAATTACTTAACCCCTAAAATAAAATACTGAATACATGCTTTTTATTGCTATTTCATAGGAGGGCAGATGGATGCTAGGAGATGCTATATATTTCCTTTCACATTCAGACGTGGCTGGAAGGCCTAGGTAAGGACAGGTCTGACAACTCCTGCTCCAGCAGAGCATTTTTAGTTCAGAACCTTGTAATATTCTGATTTGGAAGGGACCCACAAGGATAATCGAGTCCAGCTTTTAAGTGAATGACTTACACAGGGACTGAACCCACAACCTTGGTGTTAGGCACCAGGGTCTGACCAACTGAGCTAATCCCAGTTCAAACCTCGTAGCATCTTGAGCCAGAATAGATGCCAGGGAACCAGCTGCCAACTGGGAGACCTTTTTTCTTGCCTCCTGGGTCACTTTGGGAGATAAATACAGAATAAAATTACAGACTTTCTACAATTCTTTCAGTGATTTTCTTATAACCCAGAGTCCTACAGTTCCTCAGACTAAGGATTCAACAGAAGGTAGCACAGAAAAGAAGTCTCACATCACGAAGACAGAAATTTTAAAAACCCATCAAATGATGCAAATTAATGGCATATTACATCATACTTATGTGCTGATAATTGTAAGAATTTAATCTCTTTCCTACCATACATTCTCCTAGCATTCAAAAACTACTACATGATGTGTGCTTCTATATTTCTTAACATATAGCTCATTTCTGGATCCTCACATTGAACATTAATAGCTTCTTCTGCTTAGCTCAGGACACCCGAATGACCTTGTTTGATGGGATTTTCCCTAAACATCAGTCTGAACACCAAACACATCTGGGCCTAGCACAACCTTCTGGAATTCATTGACACTCATAAAAAATTTCTGGGTTATAAAAATTTCTGGGTTTAACTCTAAGTGATGACTCCAGAGTGACTGTGAAGCATTAGGCACACAACACAATTTCTGAACGTGAGCTGCAGTGACAAGATGTGCAATACAGCCAACAGGAAAGGAAGAGGAGGGCTGTATACAACCATCCAAATGGTCACACACTTTACAGCATAGGGTTCAAATAAATGCTTTGTTATTCCTCCATTTTTATAATTGCCTTTTAATGCAAGAAGAATTGCAGTCATAATTTGTTTGGCTTCAAGGAGGAAAGTATACAGCTTATTTGCAAACAAGTAAACAGGTCTTTAGTGACAACGCTATGTATAATAACTTCTTTAATTTTTGGTCAGACCTGAATTGATCACATAGCTGGACTAGGAGCTCACCAGAGGTCCATTCCAATTAAAGTAATTCATTCTTCTGTTCCATTCCATTCCATTCCATTCCATTCCATTCCATTCCACAGTGTTGGGCACACCAGCCACAGACCCCAGGGCAGGCAGGGTGGTTCCCAGTCTAGCTGGGGGCTGGACATGACAGCAGCTGAGGACTAATGGTATTTGAAAAGGGATTTTTTTTTTCCCTACAGGGCCCCATTAGAGAGCACGTCCACTTACAATAAAAATGAAAGGGATAGTAAGCCTGCACTTTGCAGACTCTTAGCATTCTTTTATCAAAAAAGCACTCACAGCAGCAGTAGCCTTTTTTCATACTTCCCAAATCATGAGGGTTAATGGGGTCACCCTCCAATGAGGTGGCAAGACAAGCCTTACTGGACTCAGAAAACAACCCATTTCTGAAAATAATGTATCTGGATAGACTTGTCTCTATTAGAGAGGTATTTTTCACAGACTGGATCCATCTTGCATAGACCACCAGAAAGAGAATAATCTTCAGCCAGTACTAAGTTAAATATATATGTATTCCTAACTCAAAAAAACTTAAAGATGTGTCACAGGAGACTGATTCCAAGCCAAAATAGAACTGTGGATTAAAAAGACATTTTCAAAAGGGGTGTGTGTGTGTGTAAAAAGCTCAAAGATACTTCTCAGTTCAGGAAACAAAGCTTACATTTTTGTTGTTTTTTCCCTTTGCAGAGAGATCATTCAAAAGAAGCCAAAACTGAACATTCATTGACAACATCAGGAGCACCCAATGGGGTCCTTCCTCAAGTGCTTCAGACATACTTAACATCATCAGAACCCAAGTTTTTTTCTAAGCTATTACTTTCACTTCTTCTGTATCCACCATTTTTGTGAGGTCTGTCTTTAACCCAATCTGCTAATGTATTACTAGTGTTCCCACTACTGTGGGGAGAGAATTTCATCCAGCAGCCAACTAAGGAGCTGAGCAGTAGCTGTGAGCTTTATAGCTGCAATATTAATAATTTAAACCTTCTATAAAACAGTTTGTTAGGGATGGGCTTGAGGGAGCAAAACATTATACGGCTTTCTGTAATTTGGTACCTCAGAGTGATGAACAGTAGAGCACATCTTCAAGCACTTGTCTCCAAATCAATGCTTCCTTGCTTGTAAGGCAGAGGAAGAGAATGTTTTATTCACAAGATTTCAGAAATGGCTAAATGGAGCTCAAATGACAAAACTTTCAGAATATGTACTTTACTTAAGCTTTGAACCTGATAGAATCTGTTAAGATTTACACATCTGAGAAAAAGGGATCTTGAGTTTCTATAGTAGTGAGGTGTATTCAATCTCTACTGTATTCTAAATTTTGCTCTCATTATAGTAACTAAAAAATCCTTCTCAATTCCAAACATTTCCATCAGTTCACATGGAACTGATGGGGGGTGGAAGTGGGAAACATCTCACAAAATCTGAATTAATAATATGGGGGTGAGGGGACATCAGTGAAACTCTAGGAATTATTCAAATTTTAGACTAATATCTCTCTGTATGGAGGCAACAAATATTTGATGTAATTTTATCATTCTGTAGAAAGAGCTTTTTGACATAGGAAAACTTTTTGTCAATGAAAGAGGCCTTGGTCTGCTGTTTTCTTTTGCTTGTGGTAACAAGCAAATGGTATTTTGATACCAAAACAGAAAAATATTAATTTTCAGTGGTCTTTATTAACATAGCTGCATTTGCAAATCCAGGATCAAACTCAAAGCCTCCCATCTACATTTCCCAGAGGAAAAAGGATGGGAAGATGTAAGTGCTTAAGACTGTTTTGAAAGCATAACTCTATTCTCTGTAGTTGTTGCCATCTACCAGCTCTTTTGTTCGTGCAAGATATTTGACAAGCTTGCTTATGTCTTTGTTTAGTCCAAATTATTTCTGCAGGGGATAGAAGACAGGAGACCTGTTGGAGAAAAAGTAATAATTTGAAACTTTCAGATATTGAAAATCAGGTTGCTATTCTTTAGAAAGAATACTTACTAGGCTGAAGAAGCTCATCACTCATTTTCTAAAATAATGAAAGCATGGGATGAGGTGTACTTTGATTTCCTGATTATAATAAAAGTGGGAATAGTTTTTTACTGTATGCAATGTGAAGAAGAAAACAGTGGTGTTCTACTGGCACACACAGAAAGTGTATCTGAAATAGCGTTGCATTATGTACAACAGAAAATTAAGCATAGCAGGATTATGCAATATGCTGTCCCTCACCAACACTGGTAAACATTGAATGTTTACATAAATGGAACAATAGCATCCATTATGTTGTCTCAGAATACATATGCTTCATAACTAACATTATTAGAAGAAGAAAAGTCTGTTCTGTAAAAGCAGAGCAGTTAAGTGATGCTCATAATCCCTACCATGAGGTCCATTAACCTCAGAAGTTTTAAGTAGCTTCGTAGTCATCCATGGCATTTCAGATTTCTCACAGCTTCAAATCTGTGGGCAGCTTCACAAGCTTTTTGTAAAGTTTCTCATGACTAGGACATCTGTAAAATTCCCTCCAGACCTTTCTTCAATTCATCTTGTGTTAAGCAGTCAGTAATTGACATATATGAATAAGGATATAGGTACAACCCTGAAAATATGCTCTACTGAACGCAATGTCTTTTCTTAAAATATTTATTGGTAATTTTAAGTACTATAAGATATTAAACGCATTCTGTTTTTTAATCTTACCTTTTTCTTCCCATTTCAATGTGAATTTTCAATGAGCAGCTTTCCCAAATGAAACTCATAGTAAGGAATCAAGATAATCAGATATCAGTCTTCTGCCTTTTACTAACTAATCCACCATACAACATAGGTGTCCTCACCATTTACGTGAAATAAATTACTTATTTTAGAGTCAGATGAAAAACTGCAACACTGCCTAACACGTTGCTTAGAGACAACTGACAAATTTTCTTCCTGGATGTGTACTTGAGAAATATGAAAGGTAGAACTGAGATGCTAAATTTTGGTACAGTGTCTTTTTGTTAATTCCTTTGGTCCACAGAGGGAAGAATTTGGTGAACCTTTGTTAATTCTGATCTCATTAATCTGGCCTTCTTTTCCTAGAAGGAAAAAAAAATTCAGGATTCAATGGCAATAATAATAATACATTTAAGTTGCTTCTCACAAATGTACTTGTAGTCCTGACTCCTTGACTAAAATACTTTTGTATTTCTGATACAGATAAATGAGATGGGACTAGCCAAAGAAACATATGATGATTATGTTAGAAGAATTCAGAGATCTGCAGGCAGAGAAGAGGATGTCATCTCTTCCTCTCTGGCTGGCAGCACTAAATAATGTTTAACCACATAATGTAAGGTAATATGAAAAAGATATTTAGATCCTCAGAGAATGGTAATATCTAAACCAGAAATACAAAATACACTGGACACTATATCTCAGGGCATCTGTTTGATTATTTTAGTATAGAGCAGAAGAGGGAATATATGCACCCTCTCAGAAGTCAAATCCTACCTATCTAACTTGCAATTCATCTTCTGTGATGAAGAATCTAGATGTAGAGCTTCTAAGTGGCACATGGGTAGACAGCTTTAGATGCTCAAGATTATTCATTAAAAGATCCATGTCTGAGATGTTGGTCTGGGGTTTTGAACCTAAGGCTTCAAATTACAGAATTTTCAAGGACTATATGTGTTTGCAGTCTTATAAGCAGGGAGAGCAAAAAACAACCAGATTTGTGACCTGAACACTAGGCAAAGATAGTTGCTTTAGATCTTGTGTTGTACTGCACAACTAAATTTGCTAACCTCAAACAAAATTTTCAGTGTCTCACTGGTATCAGGGTAGCTCTGATTTCCTCACTCCTGGTGACCACAGGCAGCAATCATACTGAATGGCTTCGCGTGCTTCAATACTGCCACCCCAAACCCTTCTACACCAGAATGAAACTCCTTCTGGCCTCACACATTTCCTACTCTACATATTGGCCGTAGTTTAAGCCCACTTTTTTGGCAGAGCAGCACCCAAAGTCTCCGGGGATTTCCGGAAAAGGCCGCTCTGGAAGCTGCTGAAGCTGCTGCGTCCCCGGCAGTGCGGCAGAGCCCAGGAGCCCCCAGAAGGCTGGGAGAAGGCTGCAGCACCCCCTCCGCTTCCTGCAGCTCCCACAGCCTCAGCTCCGCTCCACAGCCCACGGGGACGCTCTGAGTCACAGCTACAACGTAAAAGCTCCATCTGCAAGAGGGTTCCTTCTCTGCAAGCAATGGGAGATGACATACTGACTGGGGGAAAAAAAGGCAGAATGTGGCATTCATCTGAAAAATGATGCTGTACCGATGTCCCACATCCTCAGTCAGCTCCAGGGTTGATTCAAACTTGTCCAAATGGGGGGTGGAAATTCGTTATTTGCTTGACATGAAAGAGAAAACACTTCAAATTAAAGACAAATAACATATATAAAAACTTTTTTTTTTTTTTTTTTTTTATGCTTACCAGTGCTATGAGTCACTTTCTTTTCTTCAAAGAGAACTGTAAACTAACTAAACACTAAATATATGTTTGGTAAAACAGAATATCCAAATTTGTTAGATGCTTTATAAAGGTCATGTTCTGCAATATCACACTGATCACCCCCTGATTAAATTGCCTACTGCTCCAAATTTAATGAGAGACTGAAAAGTCTCAATGGTAATTGGGATAGATGATCCTTTAAAGAGAGAAAGTAAGTGGGTAGTTAGTTGAAGCACAGAAGAATGCTTATTAATGTGGAGGTGTAAGAAGTCCTTCCTGAGAAAAACAATTAAAGACTATTTTATTTGGAAAACATTGAATTTTTATTTGTGTTGCCTCATTGAAGTCCTGGACAGAGCATCAATTCTCTAACACATGCTGGAAAAAAAATAACAAAAAAATCCAGCAGTCTGTCTTCTGCCTACAATTGCATATTGTATGGTAAATTTATTGATTTCAATTTTTTCAGTATAAAATTTGTAGTTATTTTCAGGAACTCTCTAAGTGATTTGTGTCTTGTTTGGTTTCTCTTAAAAGTTTTTTTACTTCAAACAAAGCCATTATCAAGAAATCCAAGTACACAAAAAGATAAAGACAAAGACAATAGCAACTATCTGACTGAAAATTACAGAACTACTACATTAAAAAAGAAAGGACTTATTTCTTCTTAATTAATATGAAGTCCCTTAAAGACACTAAGTATTCCTTATGCTCTTATAGTAAGATTATCAAAATGTTTTACTGGGGATTTGAAGTGGCACTAAAGTAAACTGCTGTTAAATATGCCATTCAGATGTTCATCAGAAACACAGTGATAAAGGGGCAGTTCTTATGATTCTATATTTAAAATCACAGTCAGATCTTTTTCTGCCTAAAAGATAGGGTCAGTTTCAAACAAGCATTATTTAAAGGAAATCACATGCATTACACTATATGAAAGATCATGCAAGGCAATTGCAACTGATAGTCTGGGCTCATAATCAACAGAATTACTGATATTTTTATGTCTTTAAGTCTGAAATTCTATTCATATTTGACTCTGACTAAAAATGCGTATCAAAATTTCAGACTGACTTTTCTGAAGTCAAAATGTGCCATGAAAGCAATATTTAAGTTTAGAGAAGAAAAAAAAAAAAAAAAAAAAAAGGAAGTACTTAAGACCCTGTTTTAAAAATATCATTGAAAACTGGTAATTCAGTGGTCCTGAATTAAAGAGAAAAAAATACCATAAGAAAAATCTTTTAACTCTGTTTTAGTTCTGTGAAATGACTAGTCCAGCTGTCAGGAGCTATGACAAGTCTGGGATCCTCAGGTCTCAGACAGGAGGATTGCACTAGTACTCGAGCATAAAAGCTCTTTCAGAAACCATATTTGATGTTCCTTGTCTGTTCTGTGCCAGGAGCGTGTCAAAATACAGATGAATTGTGGTTCAAGACTGGGGTTAAAATCTGTCCTCAAACATATGACTGCAGTTTGTTGCTCAGTTGAAAGGTTGACTTATTTTCTAGTTCCCAATTTTCTTTTCTTTCAGAGCAGGTATTTTATTTAGAGCCATATCTGGCTGGGTGAAAAGGACAGGACATAAACTACTCGGTATAAAATCTCTGACAAGGTAGTTGGGAGAGTGGCAGAATGTACAAAACAACAGCAAAGCCAAGCTATAAGCAGCAGAAGAGATTGAAGCATGAGCAACCACCAGCATGAGCAACCTGGCCTTTTCCCAAGCTGCCAGCAGAAATGAACTTCAGTAAAAACTTAATTCCCTTTTCAAGAGAAGGCAACTGTTGGTTCAGGCAATTCCCACCAGGTCTATTATTATTTACAATGGAGGCAGACATCACTCTTGGCTCTTGCTCAAAGAGAACAGGGAGAGGGGGAGAGTTCCAACAACTTTCAGAAGAGAAGAGGCGTAACTCTTCACAGCACATTCTTGGGTGCAATGAGAAGGGACTTCATTGCTAATTATGGCTTATTAGTGCTATTGCATTTTAAGTTATCACAGAAGGGGTTCAGGTTAGAAAGTACATTATCATTTTTTAAATCTTCTGACTTACCTTTTCCCAGAAGAGACTGAAATCCTTTTGCCTATACCACAAATGAAAATTAACTTTCTCTAGCCCAGTGGTGTTAACCTACTTCCGCAAGCTTAGAGAAGACACCCCAGTCCCTGATAAGAGGTCTGCCCTACCGCCAGACTGAGAAATTTCAAGCAGAAAGTCTACCCTCGCACCAGCTGCCCCCGTCATGTCCTGTGATAGGTACAGGAGACACAGCAGAACAAGATCTGGGCAGGTGAGAGGGTCACAGAGTTGGCATAAGCTGCATGGAAGCCACATCCATCAATAATTCAAGTCAGCCCTTCAGCTCTTCTAACTTCTGCAAGGGTCAGGCTGGACACTTGCTCCCTGCTCAGCCTTGTGTGCCCATGAACAGGAGGTAAGGTAGTGAGATGGCACCAGCTGAGGGCTTCTGATGCTTGGAACATGTCATAGTCTCACTCCAACAAAAACAAAGCACACTACATTAAATATCCCTTTACCTCACCATATGCTCTTGCCAGGTGGGGGGTTTGGACCTGTTTGAATGCGGTTGTGTAATTATGACTGAACTCATTCTGAGACAGAGGAAGTTTGAAGAGGTGCCTCCTCCCTCTCCCTTGAGCTTGGGATAGTGAAGAATACCACGGGCAGAGGCAGCTTTTTCTCTTTAAGTCTCTCCTCATCTTCAGATTTTGAGGAAAAATAAGAATCTACCAATATTTCTGGTGTAACTGAATGTTCATGACTGTATTTACCAGATGGTTTTCAATTCTGGGAGAAGAAGGGATGGAAATAAAAGAAAGGATAAGTAAAAAGAGAGGAAGGAGACCATAGAAGCTAGCTTAAATGCTTGAGTCATAATATTTCTGTGACTGTTTCCATTGCCCAGATTCCAGTGGCATTATAATTTGCAATCAAGTCTGCAAATCACCGTCTTGGAGTAAGACACTCCTGGACAGGATAGATGGAGAGGAGAAGCAGGTAAGAGCAAGACATTTACAATTACTAAACTAGACAGTGGTTATTAATTTCATCTTGAAATAGAAAGCATATTTAATTATTCACTCTGTCTAAACTCTGTTCTATAAGCCTAGTTCTTTTATAAAATAAAGTCTGCATTACTGAAATACAAAATGAATATAAATAACATTTACATTCAACTAATAGTTCCTATATCACAAAGTTTAAGAATGCCAAGTAGATAAATCCAAACAAACCTAATTTCACATTTCATGTTAGGGAGACTAACATGGAATAATAAAGCATGACAATATAATAGTGGAAAGGAAAATAAAAAAAAAGAGATCCCTGCATCATGTTTGGTTTTATTTTATTCTCTGTGAGGTACACATTGCAATTAATTGTGTAGGCTATATACTAAGCATGAACATTTAATCATGGAAATCACTGTCAGTTAATTTATTACTGTCAAGAATCTGATGATCACAAAACTTGTTTCTTCTTGATCCACCTTATATTGAAAAACTGAAAAAAAATGAAAACTGAATATTAATGCACAACAAAAATAGTACTCTTTGCATGCAAAACTTATGTGTTTCACTGAAGACACCCCCACTTCCTCCTACCAAACAGCTGTGTACAATAGTATATTCCAAAAAATTTTCTTTAATGCTAGAGCACCAAAGAATAGCTGAGGTAAAAGGAAGTCTTTTTGTTAAATGCCTTGTTTAGTAAAGACACTTGTATGTATTTTTATTTTATTTACAAATTTAAAAGCTGCTATCATATTACATAAGTTCTTCCAGGCCAGAATTATTTTACAATTAAGCTATCATCTGAATGAATCTTTAAAGAATTTATGGCACTTTCTACTCCATCTATTGGTGAAATATATAGAAGCAACAAAAGAGGTCTGACTAGGAAAGAATGCATTATGGATACACATACAAACCCGTTACTAATCAACTATTCATGAGTATAGCCAGAGCAGAAACACATTGAGAAGTGAACTTTCAGCCCAAAATAGGAATAGTAAATCTCCAAGCAGATATATAAGTTAAGAACAATATCTAAAAGTATTTATCTTTTTGGTAGTTGGTGCATTACCAAAATAAAGTATGTAGTATCTTGCTATGTGCAAAGACATGGTGTGAAATGCAAGGTTTCTGATAGTTTTGTTATAGAGAAAACTTACCTGATGGTGATATATCTCATCTCAATGTCCTAAGTTTAAACCCACAAGCTCATGCTGATGTTTTGATCCATTTCAGCCTGCAGGGAATTTCTAAAAGAAATTCACCAAATCAGAATAATTTCAGTGCTACAATGGGTGGTTCTGAGATGATTTTTATTCCAGGACAGGTTTTTCATACAGCATAAATTGCAACTGCTTAGTGGTGTACTGAAGACCCTCCTGACTGGAAGGACCTACAATGACCAGGCATGCAGAGCCAGCACCAATTTTCTTTCATACTGTAGGAAGTTAATGTACGATGACCAAGTGGTGTTCACAGAAGTTTGATCCATTTTTAATAATAAAGTATTCTTTGTGATCAATAGCTTCCTTTAGATTGTACACTGGGCCTTCTCTTGGTTTATTTTCCTGGTTATGCAGTGTCCTGAGTGTGTACATACTGTTTACCCATCTAGCACCAACTTTAAGAGTTAAATCAGCTTCCTTAGGAAACTGCAGAAGCCATTTCCTAACTGAAGGACAGTGGAGCTGTGGATAACAGCCCTGAATGAAATGGCATTGCACTGGAGTCTAATATACAAAATAATCATCATAGAACTAAAGAAAAAAAATTGGATTTTTCAATTTCTGATTTAAAAAAGGATTTGGTTCCAAAGCTCAAGGAAAAGGTGGCTGGAAGCTCTACAGTGATTGCTAAAGCCCTTGCATCATTGAGCAGTGTCAGAATTGAGTAACTTCCCCTTGGATCACTACAGTGAACTCATTGTACTTCAGCAAGGGGTTCATGATGACCCAAACTTCTCCATTCAGCAGCAGTCAAGCTCTTCTGGCAAGCACTGTCGGAGATGACAGAGAAGGTAGGTCAGGTTGGAGCTTGCACCTGACATTAACACACTGCAAAGGGAAAAGGCAGAGATGAGAAAAGAATAGAGGGAATTTATCATGTATTTTCTTTTTTAAAAAGAATCAACGTGCTTCCCATCGACTGGATGTAAATGGAACAGCATGCACTGTTGTTAGCCAGCAAGCAGATAAAGTTGCATGGAATGCAAGAAAGAAGAGCCTGTTGGAGATACTCTTCACCTGACAATTGCACAGGCAAGTGGAAAACCTCATATGAGAACTACTCCTAAAAGGAATCTGTGGGTTCCTCCACAAAGATTTCCTACATACTGATGTTTCCCAGGGCTCAGTGTTGGGGCCATTGATGCTTCCTCAGCCAGTTTGCAGATCACCCCAAGATGGCTGGGAGTACTGATCTGCTGGAGAGTAAGAAAGCTCTGCAGAGAGACCTGGACAGGCTGGATTGAAGGCCTGAGGCCACTTTTATCAGGTTCAACCAGAACAAGTGGCAGGTTCTGCCCTTGGATCACAGTGAACCCCTGCAGTGCTGCAGGCTGAGGACAGAGTGGCTGTAAAGCTGCCCTGTGGAAAAGGACCTGGGGGTGCTGGTTGAAAGCAGCTGAACATGAGTCAGTGTGTGCCCAGGTGGCCAAGGCAGCCACAGCATCCTGGCCTGTGTCAGCAATAGTGTGGCCAGCAGGAGCAGGGCAGGGACTGTCCCCTGTGCTCAGTACTGATGAGGTTGCATCTGAAAGCCTATGTCCAGTTTTGGGTCCCTCTCTACAAGAAAGGCACTGAGGGGCTGAAGCAAGTCCAGAGAAGGGCAGTGGAGCCAGTGAAGGGTTGGGAGCAAAAGTCTGATGAGGAGCACCTGAGGAAGTTGAGATCATTCAGTCTGGAAAAGAGAAGGTTCAAAAGAGACCTCATTGCCCTCTACAACTGCCAGAAAGAAGGGTGTAGTGAGGGGGGGTCAGTGTCTCCTCCCAGGTAACAAGCAGTAGGATGAGAGGAAATGGCCTGAAATTGCACCAGAGAAGGTTTATACTGGATATTAGGAAAAAATTTTTCACCAAAAGGGTTGTCAAAAATTGAAACGGGCTGTTCAGAGAAGTGGTGAAGTCACTGTCCCCAAAGTTTTTAAAAGATGTGTAGGTGTGGTGCACAGGGTCGTGGTTTACTGGTGGACTTGGCAGCACTGGGTTAATGATTGGTCTTGACTAGAACTTACACCTTTTTCAACTGAAATGATTCTGTGATTCTTTTTCATAAGGGAAGCATTGCTTGAACTTGTAGGCATGAAAAATAATTTCTCCTTATTTTAAAATTAAGGTTTCCAAACATGTTCATCAAATATCACTGAAGGACACCTTTTTTTCTTTCAGGAAGAAGAGACCGAATAGATGTTTTTAGGCAAAATATCTACATTACTGGCCTCTGGTGGGAGTGGTGGGAGAAACTGAACTACAGCTAAACATCAAATTCCCAGTCACTAATGTTCAGTTAAAAACCTGATTTTCCAGGTGCTGATCAGTTATATATAATTTTCTGATGATGGATGTTCACTTTACCTGAGTATATCTATGTTAATTAAAATATCACTGTATCTTTGCTCTCCATGGGGGTCCTACTTTGCAGTGGGACACATTTTGATAAAGAAGAATGTTTTCTTCTGCACCACTGATACCCATCCAGACCCCCTTGCAGAGGTTTCCTCCAGTCCAGCTGCATACATTTGGGTGCAAAGGGGTAAAGTAGTTATAGATCTAATATGACTGAAAGTAAAACTGCAGCCTCTCTTGCTCACACTCTCCCCTCTTTTTTTTTTACTTCAACTTTCAGAGTACTGTGAACACTGGAATTAATAATGTTTGCTGCCTCTGCTTTTCTCCTTTTTTATAAAACCATGCTGTAATAAAATTGAGACTTCTCCAGAAGTCTCCACAAAAATCAGATTATGAGACATACTTACAATAATTGAAAATATTAAAGTAAGTCTATTAAAATGCCTTTTACCTCAGTCTTCAAGTTTTCATTGAAAGAAATTTGCATTTGCTATTTTCCTTACATGGCTTTTAGTCATATATCCAACAGGACAGATTAAAGTTTAATTATTTCCATTCACCTTGCAATGTTCAAAATTAAGTTGCTGTCATGAAGAAGTGTATGGAACCTTAACTGAAATAACAATAATAAAGTCTTTTTCTTCTACTCCCACGTAGCAGAAAATTAATACTATGGAACACAATAAAAAGTTTCTTACTAACATTTAATTGGAAGATTTTATACATTTGACAAAAATTTGAGAAAATTATTTGCTGTTTGTATCTTAATTAAAAATAATAACCTAATCTAATTTCTTTGAATTGTAATTACATTTATGCAAACTGCAAACAAGAGGAAACAGTTCATACACTAAAAAGCTAAAATGTTGTATGCAGTCCTTTCTGTAATCTTACTGTTACTCTATAGCTTTGTAATTGAGGTCAAAAATAGTGGTCATAGGTGATCTTGGAGGTATTCCACACTGTCCTTCAAGTCAGAAAGAGTACCACAGAGCTGCTCAGTGAGCACACCAAACCAGATCAGCTAACCCAGATGTCACTAGCGAGATGACATGCTCATAATCTTCCCTTCTACAGAAACAAATTTATGAGTGGAAAAATTACTGCTTTCTGAGTTCTTCCAAATTTTCTGTTTATATGCCATTTATATGCCATTCTGTTTATATTGCCATTTTCCCTAAAGCACAGAGATAGCTACCTATAACCCCACTATAGAATGTGTATTCCTGTTTTAATTAGGTTCATTTGGCAGAAGTTGAGAACAAGCTGGCAGAATTTGGCCTCTCTGGAGGACAGACAACAGCAGCCATGGGACACCCATGCCTTGGCAGGACAGCGGCAGGATCTAACCTGGCCCATTCCCAGTACTGCTAGATCATCCTCAGCTATTCTCATGGATGCTGCCAGTGCATTAGTACTGTGTCTTATTAACATTTAAGTAAAATTCTCCTGGGAGAATTGTAAGACACCATACATATTTTTCATCAGAATACAAGATGTGCATGATTCAGTATCCATGCCCTTTTCAAATCACAATTTCCCACCAGCCCCAGCAGAGGCACTATCACTGTGCCAAGACGCAAAGAACAAAAAAAGTGGTGGACTGAAGAAAATGGCCAAAGATCAGTACAGAAAATACAGCTTGAAAAAAGTTACCAATTGAAAAAGACCTTTAGAGCCTCTAATCTACATACAGTAGGTCACTGTCAGCTTTGTTTGCCTTTTTAAACATGAAGTACAAAGACTGCTTTGTAAACCTGAAGACATCAGATGTGTGTAAGACCACTGAGAAGGAAAAAGAATTCTGGGCGTATGAGTTTCTTGGTCATATATAAAGAATTTTCTTGAGAGACTCAAATGCCCATATATGAGAAATGCCTAATATTATTATTATTACCAGGTGTGTATAAGATTGCCAAGAGGTTGTGACCTGTTCTTTCAGGAACTAAATTTTCTACACAGATATGCAACTTCTTAAACAGCCTTTCTAGTGCAAAGTGAACGTGAAGGCAAGAATACATATAATTTACTGCCTTGACCCAAACATTTGAAGCCTTACTTTGCTTTGGTTGGCTCAGATTACTACTTAGAAATGTTTATTTAAAAAAAAAAAAAGTGTCCTCTGTAATAACAGTCAAGACAAGAAACTGGGTTCAAAGTACATCTTGTTTCCAGGGAGCACAAGTATTGAGAGCAATGGGAAGTTCAGAGGTAGAGATTCAAACTTCCTCAGCAAGGAGTGAACCAGGAGTGAGGAGCCTGAGTAAGAGGGGCAGAGGGGAAGTAAATTGCACCAAAATGGCAACAGGTCAGAAATGAGAAAGAAAGTTTAAACCTGATCATCATCAGGAATTTAGGATACTCAACATTATTCTTCTACTTTCAAAGCAAGAACCCCTGAATCCAGCTCATAGACAGACCTGTTGTTTTTATTCAGACCAGGCCCATAGGCCATTCACAACCTTCCAGAATATATCCCTTTTCTGTACACATCACTTGTCTGTGGCACATAAACACCAGCAAACAAAATTCACCAAGGAACATTTGCTTACTGTGAGGGTAATGTGCACAGCCTGTCTATGTAATTCTCTGGACAACTCTCTTTCCTCTAAAATAAGACAAGAAGCTGTTGGTAGGTTCTGTCCTCAGCCTCAGCCAGCACTTGTCCTTGTCTAGGAATTGCCTGAGACAAAGACAGTTTTGGCCCCAAGCAAAAACTGCAGTGGGAAAAAACCCTCTGTTAACAATTCAACGACATGGAAAACATTAAAGTCTGTGGATTGGAAAATAACAGTATCTCTGGATCTGTGGATGATATTAAGATGTTTGCACTCCATGATTTTGTTTGCTAGTACAGAAGCAGCCTAGGTCCTACAGCCTGATTAAAAAACATACCTGTAATTTCTAATTTGAAAGGGGGAAAAAAAGAAAAGGACAGTAGAAAAGGAGATGGGAAAGTAAGAAAAAAGAAGGAGAATGAAGAGCTCAGACAAGCAACCTGAAAAACCAACACAAAATCTGTGTAAAAAATGCACTAGGCAGTGAAATCTGTGCGGACTCTTAGATGAAGAGCTCATATCAAACTGCTGTGAGGGACACAAATATCTGCCTACTGGCCCTGTAAAAACAAAAAAATCCTGAATTTCTGCAATTCTGGGCCAAACAAAATACTTCTTTCAGTATAAACCATATTGTTATTCAGACTTAAATCTGAGAAACATGACATGAAGAGATAAATCAGCTTTGGATCTATTGAGTAATGTCCAAAAAAAAAAAAAAAAGTTATCTGTTTACTTTGAACAGATCTCTGTCAACACCTAACACTGCACATCTCTGAATGCTGGAAGCTGGAACCTCATGTAGTAGCACTGAGAGGCAGCTCTGCACCCCAACATTTGACCACTTGGTTCCTGTGGCTTTACAGTGGGACTTGTAGCTGCCCAAACTAGGAGTTAATACACATTAAAAGTGAGTTTTATTCTGGATTGGTTTTTTGCTCCCCTCTTCTATGTGTTTGCACAGATGTTTCCATGACCTTAACAGTGGGGGAATATAGGATCATCAGCCCAGCTCAGAACTGTCTCTTCCTATGTCAGCATTGACATGGATCACTTTGGGAGCATGTGGCCAGGCAGCCAATTCTCTCTCTACAGTGCCCTTGTGGAGGCAGCTCCAGCAGTGTTAGCCCACATTTGTGATGCTGTCATCAGTACATTTGTAAAAATATTATAAGAGTAACCAGAAAGTTCCAGAAAACTTTTGGGAGATATTACAATACAAAGAAAAACAATTCTTCAGTCTCTCTCTTGCTAAATTGCTCACTTTTGGATTCTAAAATCACTGCTGCAATAAGATATTATCACAGACCAGAATTAGTACTATGGGAGATGTGGTTACAACTGAACACGAGTAATTCAAAACACATTCTGCTTTCAGATTACCCCCCAAAAAGGGGATTGCAAACCCAAATTGTCTTCCTCTTGCCCCACTCAGCATACATATAGAGATAGCTTGGTTTTGGTGAGGTTTGGCCCTATTCTCCAAAAGGGCAGTTTCTTACTGCTTGTAGTGCTTCTGCAGCACAGCTCACAGCTAATTACTACACCATCAGTTTCCAAAATGTTCCCTATCCATCTTAGTCATTCTTTTCACCAGCTATTGTCAGGAGCTTTACATATTTGAGAGCATAATCTTCCTTTGCTTACTATTTGTTTTTATTATTATTGTACCATTATAATCTCATTATAGCTTTTTCCAGTTTCAATTATTGTATTTATTTTTTTTCTGAGTCACTGTAATTGCTTTTAGTTTTTAATAATGTTTAAAATTTTCACTCTCCAAAGCACACGTTATTATTCCCATTATAAAATTCAGCTAAAAGGTTGTCAATAGTCTTAGTTTGCACTAGTCTTGGATTGATGTTTTTGCCATGCATGATACAACAACCCTGCCTTGCCAATGCCTCCAGCTTACGAAGGTAGATTCACTTTTAAACAACAGGCTCATCAGAATATTAGAACTCATAGGAAAACTGGTCTTTGTATTTGAGCAGAAGAGAAATGTCTTACAAAATCCTTAAAGCCTAGGAACATTACAAAGTTATTCTCCAGTCCATCCAGCTGTGGGAATTACTGGTTTTCTACTCTGGGTGTGATCTGTAAAACTACAATTTTTTGACAAGACTCTGAACTTCTGTGACAGAATGACTACTTAGCTTACAAAAGATAATCACTTCAATGAAGTCTAATGAAGTAATCCACCTCTGAGAGAAAATAAAACCTTCTCCTAATTTCCTAATTATTTCTCTCAAATGTGAGATTAAGTGTATATATCCACCAATCATGCACGCATTCAAAGAAATTAAGTAAATAAGATCTGAAAATCAATCCTGAAATGTTTTCCTGCAGAGAAATCCTGTAATCTCTCAAGAACCCACTCAAAACAGTACAGTTTTATATGGTTGCATGACTTGTCCATAAGAAATGTTTGCAGAAGTGTTGATTCAAATTCTAATGATGAAATTTTAAAGTTACCATAGATATCTTTTTATCACATCACGGTAAATTAATTTACATGTTACTGATTTGCCAGGATGGATTTTTCCTAGAAATAGAACTAAATGCAATGATACTATAATACTTTTAAGAAATGAGTACTTCCCTTTCTCAAATAGCTTTGGACCTGAATTTATCAACAACTTGGCAACAACCTGAGCCTTTATCTACAAACATTATCTAAATATGTGCACACAACCCACTGTAACAGTGACAGAGCTTTCATCTGCAACAGGAAAAATTCTGCATTCTGCTCAGGAAACATTTTTCAATGCTTTTGAGAAACGTGTCTCAGCATTTAGTCCCATGCAAATCACATTCATCATACCATAAGCATGTAATATTTGCATACTTTTAAAATTTGATTGAATTCAGCAGTTAGGACACAGTACATGCATTTACTTGCGTACAAAATTAGATTAGGAGACATTTTGAATATTTTGTGATGCAGGATCACTGGAAGTGGGCAAAGATGTATCTTGTGGATGGGTGTACTTCTCAGCAAGGCACAGCTTGACAATCCTGTTAATCCTCATTGCACTTCTGGCTCTTTCAGAATTGATGCTATGAAATTGCTCTTCAGCTTGTTCATCTGCATAACAAGTGATCTCTGATCACTTCAGAGCCAGAAAGATCCATCCCTGATAACATCAAAATAAAAGTTAAAAGCTCTGATGTTACAGACAGCTGGGAATAAGATAGTAATTTAAGTGTAATCTTCAGAAGAATATGCAAACTACATTGTACAGGTAACAGGATGTGGTGAAGAATATTTTTTTATATATTTCAGCCTGCTCCTGAAGCTGTTAATTGCCAAAAAAAGCAACTTCCATACGGTTCATTGTTTCCCAAAGACCTAGAAAAGATCATGAAATCTTCTAGTTTAGTCACCATTTCTCCATAGACATCTACATTGTACACAAAAATTCCAGTCAACTTGGTTGACTAAATCATGACCTTTTAAAGAGGCACACATTTGGTGTATGCTGGGGTAGTGTCAGCAGCAGCATCTGCACCTTGGCCACTGAAACACCAATGACCAGAAAAAAAATTACACAATAAGAATGAAAAAAAAAAATATCTGTAGACAAAATCAAGAGAGCCAAAAGGGAATTTAGATATATTTTTTTTAATTTAGTGCTACAGCTAATATATCATTTTATATTTAGAAAAACTGGCATACAGCAATTACAGTCTTAAAGGTCATCAGTACATGGCCCCTGCTAAACAAGTAAATAAGCAAAGTAGCCTGGATGAAGACCTTTACATCTACCTGAAGTGCATTAGCAAGGTATTTGAATGACAAGTGCTCTGCAAATTCCCATAAACTGAAATGAGAATGTGTAAGAAGCCTGGTGTTCCAAAGGATTATCATTTGGCTAGGTATCATAGTGCATGGCTCATGCATATTCTAGAAATACACCTCTGACTCAGCAGGTCTGGCCTTTTGAGATGGAAGGGTCAACCCAAAATTCCTCAGTATATGACATGACAGTACAACTCCTCATGCATGACATGTATGGGACAAAACAGATATGAATGGGAGCTGGCTAAAGATGAAGATGAAGTATCTGCCATGGGAAATAATATTCACCAGCTATTTCTATCTCCATTTTCACAACAGCAAAAAAACTCCTTATTTGTAGTTGTGCTGTTTTACTTTTCTCTGACAAATTGAAGATCCCTGTATTTGGTGATGTGTTCACTCTGGACTGATCTGGTTCAGCTGAAACACACCTCTGTTTCTGAAAAGCCAAAGATCAAACTGAGTCTGACATAAGGCATTTTCCCCAGATCTTAAGGGGTATTTTTCCTCTTTTTTGCATGCCTGTGTGCTCTTCCAAGGTCTCTTAAAATAGACAAGCAAGAAAACTGCTTGTTACGTACTAATATCAAGAATATCACTGTAATACTGAAGCCCCCTCCCTGTTCCTTAGTCCTCTGTTTAAATACTGAATCAATAGTAGAGCCCTTCAAGTATGTCCCTAAAACAGTGTAGTATCCCATGTCCAGCACCACAGAGTAGAAAGAGTTGAAATTTCCAAGATATTCTTTGCTATTCTAGTTTTATGACCTCCATTTCTGAATGAAGTGTCCAGCTCTGTGGATATGACTGACATTATTTTATACCTACATACATACTAAGCATGCTGTTCTAATTGTTTGTTTCACATACAAGTTTAAGAAGATATATATATATATATATATATACAAACTAACCAAAAAGATTATACAGAATTCAGGTTTTATATAAAATGAATCTAATTTACTACTGGAGTAATCTTGATTTTGTTACTTTGAGTACTGGTATAATAGTGACACAGAGAATTTTCATAGAATCATAGAATGGTTTGGGTTGGAAGGAGCCTTTAAGATCATTTAGTTCCATCCCCCCTACCATGTGTAGGGAAGTTTCTTAGTTGTCCTTTAATTGTTCTAGTATAAACAATGAGCTAGAAAACTTCCCAAACCAGTTTTTTTACACATTTGGATGTAAATTACTTGACTGTACAGATACTAATGTTACTCATAGATACCACTGTTACAGAAAAACTGCTGACTTGCATAACACAAGGCCAAGACCTGGAAAGTAGAATACAGAATATAAATATTTATTGAAACCCCTTAATTTGTTTTATAATCAGTAACATAAGTTTTCTCAACCACAATGGGCTTACTTCTCTGCTATATTTTCTTTTTTGTTTCCAAGTTGTCTAAAATCCTCCATTAAACTGTTCTTCCAGTTTTCACTATAGTTTTCTCTAATGTCTTTGAGGAAAACAGTTTTAAGTGCTTTGCTGTATCAGGTCCTCATGGAGAAAGGAGTCAGACTTACAGAAGCTTTCCTCTCTCATGACAGAAAGCCTAGGTGCCAATTCTGTATCATTTTAATGTACACAGCCACATTTGTAAATCTTTGCATTTTTTTAGCCAACTTGAGGTGATCTGGAGGAAATTTAACTCATTGAACTCTAAAATATTACATTAATAGATTCCCCAGAACCATTAGTGAACATCCAGGCAGAAGACAAAGGTAGTTTTGAATTGCAAACAAATAGTCAGTCAAGAATTCTTGCATATATCACATTCTCCAAAAAGACAAAATTACTGTAAAATTATTTAATTAAGCTACATGCAAAATTAGTTAGTAGTTCCATAAGAAATTGTGTGTATAGGCAAATTAAGTTATAAGTTAAAAGTTACCATCCATTAGGAAGATATTAAATGTGACAATGCAAAACATGCTTATGAAGAGACAGAGACATACGCAACTCTACCAGAGATCCTAAATTATGGACAACCTTTATCATCGTCTATGAATTTAGAGGAGTACCAGTTCAGAATACCTGGAAAGGAAAAATGTTTCTCAAAAACAGATCCCTGACAACAGAAATCAATTGTGTTAGAGAAGACATGCTGTTTGTGGGAGTCTGGAAACTCAGTCTAAATAGCAACAACACTCTGCTGTGACCGCTGTACCTTCACCTTGGCTGGCCACAGTGAGACACTGAATGTAAAAGAATGGAATGAAAATTCCATCTTAATCTTTATCACCTAACCAGAAAAAAAAAAAAAAGAAAAATAACCTCAAATCAATACACAACAGCAACAACCAACAAAAAAAGAGAACCGTATCTTCATTTCTGCTGAAAAATTAGCTCACTCTTGCCACTATCCACATGACTTCAGATAAAGTTCAAAAATGAATGTGCTGTACACACATGTCCAATACCAGGAGGAAGAAGAGGGGAATGACAAACCAAAATATTTTTTACTGCAAGATAAACCTCCTAGGTTCTCCTAGAATGCTCAGTGTTAAGCCAACATCAGATTTCTTGAATGGGGAAAGAAATATTTATGGTGCAGTATTTATACCTCAGTCAAAAGCTCCAACAGGAAGGCAACGAAATTCAAGTTAAATAACGACACAGTTTTGTAGGAAGCCATATGTCTTCGATAATGCCAAAGATGCCAGTAACAGTTAAAGATGCTCTGAATTTTACAGCCAAGCATTACACAACATCAAAAAGCTAAGAATGTGCTAGGCCAAAAGACTACATTAATCAAGAGGAGGTATAGTGAATAGAAACTTGTTTCTTATATGATAAAAAAAAAAAAAGACAGAAAAAGGAATTCACATAAGTTATAAAGAACAAAATTAAAAGATCAAAAAAATGTAGCAAAACTTGAGAGACAATAACAAACAAATCCTACAAGGAACTGAAAAATATTGGGCATGAGAATCTGCAAAATATCTAACAAACTGATAAAGTTGTCAATTTCTTAAAAAAATTAAAATAACTACCAACAATAAAGAAGATTTGAGTTATTTGCTATGCTGAGTTGTGAAATGTCCTAAGCAAAAGGAAAACACAGAACATCAGTGAATATATCTGTGATCTGTGATTGAATTACAACTAAAAGAAATCACAGTGATGAAATGGCATAGGATATCTTCCACAGGGGCCTAAACAACGGCGTTTCAAAAGAAGAAAGATGACCACAGCCTCCTCACATAAATTACTGGAGTAAAGAAGTCAGAGACCAGCTCTAGCAGAAAACAGAGAATGCATCCCAGCAGCCAAGCAGCTATCACTTGCAATGGTTTCCAACAGAGCAATATCATCACATCTACAAGGTTGACATTTTGAAGATGTCAACCTTAACACCAAAATCTGCCTTCCAATATGAAGGTGAATCTCCTGACATTTGAAAGGACAAGCCATCAAATCTATCTCATAGTTTACCCCTCCTTGAATTTTAATTCAAATAACAAGTACAACCAAAATCAAAAAGACATAGATTAATCTAATGGTTTGGGTTGGAAGGGATCTTCAAAAATCATCTAGTCCAAACCCCCAAACCTGCCATGGGCAGGAACATCTTTCACTAGATCAAGTTGTTCAAAGCCCTTATCCAGCCTAACTTTGAACACTTCCAATGACAGGTCATCCACCACTATCTTCTTCCAGTGCCTCACCACTGTCACTGTAGACAAATTCTTCCTTATGTCCAGTCCAAAACTACCATCTTTCAGTCTAAAACCAATGCCCAATTCACTACAGTTCTTGGTATAAAGTGTTTCTGTCTTTCTATAAGCCCCCTTTATAAGCTGAATGGTTTATGGTGCAATCTATCTCTTTTCAAGTAAACACTAGAAATGAAAACACAATCATAATGAAGGCTTATGGCCTGCCCCACATGAAAAAAAAAAAAAAGGCAAAATAAAATACGCTTAGTCCTTCAAAAAATCTCTGCCTATGCAGACTGATGTGCCTTCATTTGCATCTTGAGTTAATAGTTACAAAACAGCACAGGAGGCACCTTCATGGAGCCAGTCTCATTGAAGCAGTAAAAAGTATCTCAAGGGCCCCTGTCCAACCTGATGCCCTGCATAAAGAGGCTTTCTTTTGGATGATACCAAGACCCTTATGTTTGTACACAAAGGTATGTACACATACCTTAAGCACCATCCAACAGCCTACTTCGTACTGAACATCAAAGTAATTCTTTGATGTTGTGTCTTTGAGGAGCACCATTCATCACCATTGTATCCAAGACCCAGAATCCAGACAGATTATCTCAGTCCCTGTCGCAGTAACAGTACTCGTAATACTGCTAAAGAATCTGAAATGGAAAACCTACAAAATGGGGTTTTGATGTCTACCATTGCCACAAGTACATCAAGGCTTGGAGTAATGATTTGCATTTCTCTAGATCTTTCCTTATTAGCACACTGATTCCCATCACATAGCAGGTCTTCAATGAAACAAGTACCATAAGCTTTTCATAGAATGGAAAAAGTATTTTGCTAATACTACGGCCGTTCTTTAAGTTACTAAACTATATTCAACATTACAGACTGGAGCAAAGGTGACTGCCTCATTGCCACCCTGCAGCCTGGGGGAAGAGTTCAGAGTAAATCCAGTCTCTTCAGAGACAAAAAACCAAGCTTCTCAATTCCTAACCTTGGCTGTTTGAGCTTTGACTTTTCACTCCCCATAAACCACTCAAGAAGTATAATATAGGCATAGGATTTATTGACTCATTTGAACAATTTATTCAGTTTTAATCTTTGAAGACCTCCTTACCCTTTCCAGCATGGTTAGTCACCTTGAAACTGGTATCACAGAAGGTAAGATCAGCAATCAAGCAGGGATTTTACTGTATCATCAGTATGAAGTTTGCCACTGCAACTCGAGCTCCCTGGATTGGCACATGTCTTCAAGGCACACAGTCCTCAGCACTGCAGGGGATGCACTGCCTGCTTCTGTCCACAACCTGCCAGTCCTCCCAGCCAGAGCAGAGGGGAAGAGGAGGTCCATCTCCTCACTGTGTCTGTGTTCAGAACTTTAGAAGAGTTCTCTCCACAGAGAACTTTTTGCTGAGTAAAATACTTCAAGACTGCAATTGGGCATGGCTCAGGAAGATGACACTCCACTTTGTGAGGTGTAACTTGTTCCACAAAAGGCTAAGTTTAATTCTTAGACAGTAGGCTGTACCTTTCCAGCTATGCCCCAAAAGACCATGCCACATAAGCATGTTCAAAAGAATCAAAGGCAAAAGAAGCTTTTAGTTTCTGCATTAGTTAGCAACAAGTGTACTTCTACACTTCTAGATTTTCCTATTTATGAAGCACTTCATATAAGCACTCACTACTCTCCTCTGAGCTAAGCAAATACTAGCAGTCGCAACCACTGGCACATACCAACTCACCACTGTGTTAGGAAAATGATTTAAGAGCAAGTAAAAGCCCTCAAAGCTAGAAGATAAGTCTTCAGTGAAAATTAAATAGATATTTTACTGTTTGAATGGTTAAATGAACAATACCTGTCACCAGACAAATTTGGACAGATATTAATAAAATGAATGTCCTGCTAAAGGGGAGGCTTATAATACAGTGCATTTGTTTACTGTGTCTTATCAGTATTACAGTTTCCATAGAAACAGGAGAGAGAAAATTTTAGCACTGGGCAACAAATTCTAATGATCTTTGGTAAAGAATCATTATATATATTTAGTGCTAATACATCACATCAGAAAGATTTACACTCAGGTATATGAAGCATTGATCACTAGTCCTAATGGACAGGTGTTCATGGCTGTAGATGATTTCCAAGTCTTTATGGTAAGGAAAGAAAGGACACATCTGTAACACATGGTATTAACAGTCCATGCCATGATGATCCTTCCTCTTCAGCTTTTCAGTTCTGTATTGCTTCCTCCAACTGCCCTCCAAATTGGAAGGGGAGCAGAAAGTATTGAAGCATTTTCAATACATACATGCCTTTCCCTGAAGCTTGTCTTTTCCCTTACATTTATAATCACCTGCAGCTTAACCATGATGTAATTTCTTATGCCTTGTGGGCTGATTTCTGTGAGTCACAATTTCCAAATATATTTGTGAAGGTGGTTCATGAATTAAACTTCTGTCAACTGAAGCCTCCAGCATTGTTCTGCCCATGTTCAGTATGGAGGCTCATGGCTCACAAGTTTTAATGGTACAGTACAGAGGATCAGTCCTTGGTTTATAAAGGACATTCAAGAAGCCATTACATAAGGTAAGAAAAACCGCAAATGCCCCCATGGCTTTTTGTCATCCCATCGTTATTCTTTGGTAAGTTTAGGTTTCCTATATATACCACTGAAAATCTGCAGATGATTCATCCCCAAGATTTGCTGTCAAATGAGCACAGTTGTGAGTTATGCATCTCATAGTTTCCCTGGTACTGTATTCTTACCCTCACTTCTTCCTGGATTTTAAGCTGTGTCCAGATAAGACCTGGGGAATTCTGGGACAGCAGCTTTGGCCAACTACGTATTCAAACTCTCTCACTTAAGCATTTAACTACCTAAGTCCAACAAACCAACATATTTTAATAAAATGAATATAACCTAGAAGTGACAACATGCATTTAATCTTCTACAACGACTTTCATAGATATACTGAAATACCAGCCTCCTTTATTATGAAGTATCTTCACTTTCTCTGCTCTTCCCTGCCCCAATGATCTCTGTCTCAAGAAGGATAAGCTGATGTGTCCATTTTTGCTGTTCCCAAGCTCTTCCCCTGCTTTTCCCTGCCTAACAGCATCACTCCTCTCGGCTGGCAGATTGGGAGAGATTCTCTGGAGGTACAGCTGGTGTCTTAACCAATGCACAGTCATACTGAGACGACTAAACCACATGCATGGAAACATTTGCTACCGTTTAATCTCAAGTGCAGAGGGTGCAGCACTTCCTATGGTAATATACTTCTACAATAAGCACCACTGATGGCCTTGGGGAGCATATGCATTATTGATGCAGAAATGGTTGATATTTCCCATCATGACAGAAAGGAGACAAGTAGTTAAATTGCTTCCTGTTGTGTATGACTGTAGACATTAGCAGCTGTTATTTATAGCTCCTATAGTATCCCAAAAGGCAGGAGAACCATGTCATACAGCGTTACTACAAATAAAATCATTCTAGCAAAGAAAACCATCTTATACATACAGAATATCACTGTAGAATGGAAAGCATGAACAGCTCAGATGTTTTGATAACAAAATGTATGTGTTAGTACTCCCACCCAACCAGTTAATACAAGAAGATTTAAGAAGGACAGGAAAAACTTTACATTATTTAATAAAGTCAGCTAAAAGAAAAAAGGTACATCTGGAAAAAGTCTCCAACAGTACATCAGTGGAAGGGGGATGTCCTTTGCTGGAAAATGCATAACTAGAATGAAAGGGAGCTCTGATGGTTTTAATCATGGAGATGCTTGCATGCTGCTTCTCTTTTAAACTGTTATTCTATCCTAGGCAGTTAAACACTAGTCCAAAACATGAGGCAAACTATTCCAAACTAAGAAGCATACCTTAGAGCAGGAAAATACTGTGAAAATCTTATGAAAATAAAAGTTATCTAACATTGTGGGCATCTTAGATACAGAACTCAATTCCCCATACTTTCCACTTTTCTAGTAAAAAGGGGTGGGAGGAGTGGGAGGCAGGTGAAGAAGGACAAAATAAAGCAAACAAGAGTTTCATAAAACAGATTTCTTTTAAGAAGTTAGCAATGTGAGTGCTAGTGCTTATTTTTTCTAACTTACATGATAAATTCCATTATTTCCACAAACCTGAAAAAAAAGTTTTGCTCTTCAAAACCTTGAATATCTTCCACCAAATTGAAGGATTGTGATACATATTATGTGAATCTAGAATAAAAGACTGGTGGTCACTTCCAGTGCTGTCTTGATTGCTTACTCCTCTCAGGACTGGGTGTCTTCAAAGCTCAGGAACAGATATCTTTTTAAGATAACAATCTACTTGCACAGTTAAATTGCAATTTAAGTGAAAAAAGTAATATAATTAAAATGTTTTAAAAATGGTTGCAAATAAAACATATCTATTACTTCTATATTTTGCACAACTGACTTATGTATGATTATGCACACCAGCCAGGAGGTCTGTTCTTGCTTCAGAGGTGCCTCAATGTAGCTGGAGAGGGAGGACAGAAGTGAGGAATGCAGATACTTTTGTGTAGGCACCTCTGAGAGCTTTAAAAGGTAAGGGAATAGATTTTTTGGCCCACAGTCAAATTTCTTTAAGGGTAATGAAATATCAGTGTGGTCTACTGAACCCACGTAAAACCAATTAACTCAAGAGTCCTTCAGCACTATAGCTATATTCCTCTGAGACCTATAAGAATTCCCTGTGCTCCTCACCATTAACTTAAAGTTGTTCTAGAAAAACATACTAACATTTTTCCTTACTCACTGTATGAGTAGAAATGTCTGTATTTTGATTTCTCTGCTCAATTACACACTCTTTACCTCTACCCACACACTGTCTGTGTTGGCCAAGACATACCTTTTGGCAGTGAACTTCAAAACCATGTTCCTCCGCAAGAGAGTGCCCGTGTACAGTACACTCACACACCCGGAGCCCCTCAGTCCATGTGATTTACATACTGCCTGGGCAACCATTTCACAAATAGATGAAAGCATGAAAAAATAAAAATCTGAAAGCATGGCATGTAGAAATCAGTCACTCTACATAGAGCTTTCATTTATCAAGACTTACTCACGTTATTAACATGGCCAGTTATCAGAGCTGCCTGGAGTTTCTGCGTCTGATGATGCACATTTCTCTCTTCCTTCAGCAGCTGAGCTGTACACATTGGAATGCTTTACAAAACATTTCAGAAGCAAAGGTCAAGTAAGCTTTCTTGAAAGGGATACTGTTTTCTGGAGAGAATTTCCTTCCTACACACTTTTAGCTACCAGGACTCTTATGACGTTAGGCAAAGAGACTGCGAACACGCATGCCCACGTCTGCCTCTAGAATTAAGCCTCACCAAGACAGAATTCTTTCTTCAGTCCCTGTTTCCCCCACACATATGAGGGTGAGATTGCTGGGAAAGTGCTATTTTTCAGCTAAAGGTTTACACCCAGTCCCAAGAGCACAGGGGTTAGGCAACACTTGCCTTTCAGGGGAGTATTTTATCAATCTTGAAACATTTAATGTGACATCTAAGCATTAGTGAAGTATTTTGTTTGTGGTTTTAAGACTACATAATTTCGACTGAAGCAAAATTGTGAGTTCTCATAACAGTAATAGGAGTGGAAAAACACCTCCCTGGATGAGCTAGTGGTAGTAGAGGACCTGGAACTTCAAAAAGGTCTTTGTACTATGCTTGCAACCAACCAGGACACCATGCAAAGACTGAAGCACCAGCACTGTGTGCTGTGATCATTCTTTTTACACAACAAGCAGAATGGCACAGAGGTCTGTGCCAGCTGGAGCCTTAAAACATTTTTATGCTCACACATATCCAGAGTCTTCTAGCTTGTCTAATTATTTTAAGCAGACTAATATGTGTTAATTAGTTTTATAGCTGTCTTAATACTGAGGTCTGAGGTCCTACTGGTCATGAGATAAAAGGCTTGGCCCCTTTGAAGTATGAGTCTAGCCCAAACTGCCTATATTTTTGCACTCGTGGAGAGCATATTTTTAGTGGATCGAGATCAACAATCCTAGGTATATACAAATCCAATAAGACAAGGCAGTCTTCTGGCTAGTTTGAGATGGAAAGTGTCTAGTTCTTTATTCTAGATAGACATCTAGCAGTATTAAGTCTGAAATGGCCATTGGGTATTGCCACTCATCATTTCATCAGTTTATTCTTTTACAGTCCAGTTCAGTTCTTCCTTCTTCATCCTCTTCTGGTAATCTCCAACACCTCTACACAGTCATGGCAACAAGTATTGCTTGTACCAGCCCCAGTAATGAGTTCTATTTATTTTTGAATTTGCAGAGGTTGGCATCCTATGCCTATCCAACTAAAAGCAAAACAACCTTGACACCAACTTAAGAGAACTTCCGGATTAACTAGAAGATTTAGAAAATATTTATTCTTCCTTTATTTTCTCCCCTCTAATTCCCATTTCCATGGAAACTAGGATGGAAAGTACCAGCAGGCAGCCTGCAGCTGAACATCTGAATGAGAATGCTCATGTTTAACTCAGCAAGCAGACAGCAGGTGAAATCTGCAGGAACTGTCTAAAATCTATAGCTACATCTTGAAAGCAAAAGGACAACTTCAGTTTCAGCAACAAACTTCTAAAGAAGATGATATATCATGCCAGTGAATATTCTATGTGGCAGCAGTTGATAATCTGACTTCCCCTTTGATAAAAGAGGATATGATAGGAAAAAAATTATCACAATGGCACAAGGCAAGAATTCATCCCAATTAATTTAATACTTCAAAACGTTCAGATGGAAGATATTTTGGTAGTGAATATGGTAAAGATATTTTTGTAACAGGACTTTGGCTTCTGAACATTATGTTGCAACTCCTTCTGTGGAATCAAACTGGCTGCTGTACAGTTCATATATACTCATTGTCAGCCCAGTCATCTGGATGGCTCTCCTTACAAACATCCATTGCATTTCAATAAATATACACATATATATACCTATAAAAATTAACTAGCACCAACATATTTGCAAGTTATAAAACACCTTGGTTTTGAGCATTAATTCACACTACTTGTATTTTAAAATCTAATAAAGTAATACACTTGTACTTAAAGAAAAAAAAAAGCTATGTTAACTTCTTTGTCCAATTTAGTAAATCTCAGTGCAGGAATTCTATTTAGTACCATCTTAGATTTTTCTCCAGTTCAATATTTGATCTTCAAGCAACAGGAAGGATAGCAAACAAGCAAAGGATGAAACATTCCTGTCTTGGGCTGCACTTCACCCAGTGAAGAGATTGGTTATTATTAAATTCCTGCTTTTGTATATAAAGCAATTACCACTCTCTCAAGAAGATATTACTCATTCTTTGCAGAAAGCAGAACATCGGTCACACTTTTTTCAGTTCAATTTTAGGCAATGCAATGGACAAAAGAGGATGATTATAATGAAGGATTTAACATCTTGCACAAGTTTGATATCAGCACACAAGAGCTGACCTGAAAATGTGTTATGAAGAAACTTGAGACAGCATCAATTTTTTTATTTTTTTTTTTCTAAAAGTGTTGCTCAAAGTTTAAGAGAGTTATTTTTTAGAATCAAGTCAGCAAGATAGCTGCAGATGCTCTTTATTGTACCTATGTTCTCCTTCTGGATGAGAGGGGAAATTCAAGATTACAGCGTCAAAGAATGAATCAGCCCAAGAAGCTGCTAGTGACTATTGATTCATTCCTTCCTTTGGGATCTTCAGGAGAGAAAATGAGCCCAAATTTGCAGTCCACTACATACCAAACTCACGACTACAATAGAAAAGAATAGCATAGAAGCTGTTTGCGCAATTTGCTCACATGATAGAAGACCAATAATTGTGTATCAAGAGCACAACAGAGACAGACAAAACACACAACTATCAGCATCTCTGCAGCACAAGAATGTCCATTTAACAGCTGCGGCGATGTAAAAATCACACTGAGTGCCTTCTGTTAAGGAGTTCTATTATGTTTTACTTCACCAAGTATATTTGTGCACACCTTGAGGATCATTTATTGTGCTAGATGATGACAAAGGGAGGCCTGGAATAAACAAAAATCAAACTCCAAAGAATTCATTCTTCTACTCTAAGACTGCTTAAACACAGAATACACAAAAGCATAAGATTTCAGATATATTTCCTCTTTTTATTTGCATGAAATTTTCTACAGCTAAACAACCCACATGTACTGCCTGAAGAGTTCTATTTCAAGCAAGACTGAAAATAAAAATAAATTTTACAAATACATGCATTTAAATAAAAAGCAACCCACAGCAGTGTACGTTGACTTCTCTGTTTCAAATCAGCATTCCTACCCCTCAATTTTTTGTTTTGTTTAGGAATGCCAAAACATATTGCATTTAATGACTATCTTCATTTTGAGGGTAGAAACCAAGGACGCTGCTCATACTGCATGAACAAGTCTCTTATCCATTACCATATCCAAGAACCTTACTAAGGGAGGGAGGAAGGACAGCCTTAGTGTCTGCCTAAGGTTTACAGAAGTGATTCTCCAGTAATGGAAAAGACTTCTGAATTGGCTGAAGATTTCCCAGTAATGGGGGATGGATTATGGCTGGGAAATGTTTATAAAGGGAATATGAGCTGACTGCATGTGGTGGTACACAGAGGGTGGTGGATGTCCATCAAAAGAGGTGGGTTATTTCTCCCAGCTGGAGCTGAGAGAGGATTATAATTCAAGAAAATAAGCAAGCTGTTCCCCACCAGGTCGTTAGTACATTCACACTGTTTCCCCTTACGATCTTGCTACTAAGACATGTACAGAGCATGTAGCTGCTTTTCTTCCAATTGACTTTATAACTGCTAATGCAGCTCAGTTGTTGCTGTCTGGTTAGGAGATGGAAAGAAACTGAGCAGGGCCATCAACAGAGTTCTTACAGTATGGTTACGGCATACAAGATGAAAGTATAGAATAAAGGTGTCTGGTCTGGGATCTTTTGCTTCTTGGGTAGTAGAGTATGTGACAAACACAGTATCTGGATACCAGCTAACATAATAGCAAGCACACATCGTGCCAGTGCATGCTAAATGAACTTTTAATTAAGTAATGAAAATATCATTAATGGAAAGCCACAAATAAATTGACACTTAAGAACTGAAACATCACTCTCTGTTAGCAAAGCTTAATGCAAGCAACCCATTAGATGTATTCAGTGTTTTATCTAGAGAATTAGATTTTGTAAATGATTTACATGTTTGAAAATTAATCATTCTTTAACCTCTGAAACACCTAATCTCATTAAATATATATCTTCTTCCAAAACTGCATTGCTAAGGGGTGGCTGAATTACCATTTTTATGCTCCCTTTTGAAAGTCTTTGCAGGTTATATTTTTATAGCTAAGTTAGAAGCACTGAGAATAACAGTTCACGGTAGAAGTACTTACACACCATCACCACCGGAAGGAGATCCTTGTACCTATTTTTCCATGCATAGCTCTCTTCCCCAGTTTACAAATACAGAATACCAGTACTGACGAAGTGTGGTCACTTCAAACTCCTACACAGCGCAGGAAGGGACAGGGAGACGTGCAGAGTACAGGCAGTCAGGGACATATTACTTCTCAGGCTAATTGCATATATTCCCCAAGAATAAAACTTAGGTCTGAAGGGCAGCCAGACTAAAGGATGGCCTGGCAGCATTGGCCCCATCATTCTCAAGGGCTCATTTCTTTCCCTGGACTGCAGCTCCAGTGCTGATAGCATAAAAGAGTCTGGTCATGGGGGCACTCTTGAATGAGGAGCCCAAGAACATCAAACTGCCTCCATTTGAATTGTTGAATGAAGAAACTGCTACTGCCTCTCTCCCTTTCACTCATCCTACAGCATCTTGTTTTTTCCTAATGGTTTTGTCAGTCTCATTATATGGCTCTTCCCCTCTCTCTTCTCCCATCCCTCCACCTAGCCCATTTCTCCTTATCCTTCTCAATTTATTAGGAACACCCAAGTCTGCACATTGCTCCGTTCCTCCAAATGTCAACAACTGAACACAAACAGACCTACAGCTCAGAATCAGGAAATTTTTCTGGGCTCATTTAGTGAGAGTGGACCTGGACAAGATTATGTATTATGTCTACATTTGAATGCAAATAGCACATTCCTCATTTACACAAATTTACTGAATTTCATAGTTTTAGTTTGGACTAGTTGATTTAGAACTAAAGTCTGACAAGACAAAGGTTCATTTATCTCTAGCAGATGCAATTGATCGAACTGTTATTCAGTCATTCTCTTACTCAAGAAAGGAGATGAAAAATCCCCCATGTCCTGTCTGAACTCTCCTTCTCTCTGCCAAGTGTTTGAACACTGTAAATGGGGGAAGTGGATGAAAATGGAACACAGATTTCGTTTACTTTGCACCCGCTGGCAACTCCCCACTATATAGTAGGAAAGCATAAAAAAAATACTGCAGCAGTCACACAGACACAATAGAACTTACAGATATTTTCACACTTAAGTGTGCTTGAGCTGTACAGCACCTGTTACATAAAAAGCCTAATAGATTTCCTCTTCAAAGAGCTTAGTTCAAAATTTTCTAAACCAAATTTTACATTAACAAGCTCCTCCTTTATTTCTTATGTCCAAATGAAGGCACTACTGAAGGTGACTGAGATTTTAGATAAATAGTTTTCTTGATATTGGTTGTAAAGGCATATTATACCCTCTCCAGATAAATGGTCAGTCTTACTGCCCAAAACCAGGCCATCATTTCCTGTAACTCTGGCTTTGATATCTACATTATACACTTCTATATAAGTAAAAAGTTTGGTTGTCAGTGAAATCTGGATCAAGTTTCTGTATTACAAATAAAAGGAAAAAAGTAATTGGCACAGGATATCAGCAAAGGAGCACACAGACTGGGCTGAGGTCATAACACCAAGTCAAATTTTCAGGAACTGTTGAAATTGTTATAAAGGCTAAATTTGTCTGCAATTTGTCTGCTAATTATAAACTTTTAAATTCTTGCTGGAAGGGGTATGATATTAACAATCTTACTAGAGTACTTCTATCATGTTCACAGTCTAAAATGAAAATCAGATTTTAAATTTCATTTGAACATTAGCAGGCAACCACAAATCCCACTACAGCTCAACACAGTTGTCAAATTCTCTCTGTAATTACCTTTAGTGCAAACTGTGCCTGAAATACAGGTAACAGCAAGCCAAGGAGCAAACTGGTTTATTTTAATGGTATCTACTGGGTGAAAGGGGTATGCAGATTTAAGAGATGCCAGCAATCACATATATTCTATTAAGAAGATACAGGAAAAAAACCTATATTTTTCTTCCTACCTATCTAAAATTAGTCTGTCAAATCATACCCAGAGCTGCATATGCAGTCACTTTCACTCAGTTTATAGTATTTTTGAAAGGATTTTAAAACTTATTTTAAAATAAATTGGCTTTTTATGCAATAAAAGAATGGAAAATTAAATCATGGCTGTCTTCTCTTCCAATATCGTTTACATCAATTTATTTTTTCTTTCACAAACACATCACTCTAAGTTTCTTCCTGCACAACAATAAGTTATTGATAGTGATACTGCTTCTGTCTACTCCTTTATTCTACTCCTCTAGTCTGAAAAATAAGCATAGGGCAAGCATTTATCTGCAGAGTTACATGCGACTTAATGCTTAGTACTTCTGTGAATCAACAGGACCAGACTGCAGACTCCAGTATTAAACCGCATTTCTTGACAAAGTAGTAACTTTCTAATTAAAAATGTAGAAATATTCAGAAGTTCATACAAATATCTTTATAAGTGAGACCTGACAGAACCTCTACAATTCTGCCACCTTCAGAATGTTAACAGAATACATAAAATCTTCACATGAAAGCAGATAATTTAAACAAAATATCCAAGTTAACACTCCCTGTAAGATAATTTCAATTACCATAAATAGCAAAAAGGCTTCTCTATATAATCAAGTTTGTGTTCGTGTTTCTCCAAATCATATTACAATATGAACACATTAAGAAAAAAGTTTACCTGTGTTCCTGTCAGGTAAAATACAGCAATGCTTCTGCAGTATGCCAGGCAGAACCTGTGGCAACAAAGAAACAGGTGTTAATGGATATATATTTATATATTTTAACACCATATGAAGAAAAGTCAAATATTTCTGGAATGATGCATTTGCTGCATCTGATCAAGGTTTGTGCTCTCAAACTGAACTCAAATTAAGTATCATGGGATGTAAAGGTGAATCCTGTTCATCAGGAACTGCAAACAGAGAAGAATCTTGCAAAATGAGCTGCTTACTACTTGCCTGTAAAGTTAGCTTCACATTCTCCCATTGATTGCAATATCAAAAGTTGATTAAAAGAAAATAAAACCATAATCAGACATGCCCAACTAAGAAAGACGATATGTTATCAGTCAGTGATGCTTCTGTCCCTGATTTTGCACACGTGGCCCTGGGGTTATGGCATCCAGCTTGTTGTAAACCATTCAGGTCCAAATTCCAAAGCACGGCATTTTGCTCTCCACACAGCCAGTTCCAGTGGCCAACAAAACTCCAGAAGCTTGAGTAGAAAACTCAAGGGAATGGAGACAGAGAAAATCCACATTTTGTGGTTCACCACATCCACCATGGTGCAATGCTTCTGGCAGACAGTGAGAAATGCTGCAGAAGTTCACCACCACCACTGGCCCTTTCCCACAGGCAGGATCTCATCCTTCTTCACAGATTTACTTATTAAATTCACCCATTTTGGTGCAGACTTTGGTACTCCTACTAGCAACAAACTGTACTTAAAGCACCCAATACTCAATTTTAATCTGATTTAAAATCTAGAATTTGCACCCTGGACAATGATATCAGCATCAGTAAAACTGTAGCTTAAATTTTAATGGCTTTGCTTTTGCTGCTTCTGAGAAAAAGCCAATTAAAAATCATGCTCTAAGATGGCATGTTCAAATTTACCCTTGAAGATCAACATGCACCCTTTAAAGTGTGAAATGTAAAAGAAATAAAACCAGTTAGTTTCTATACCACCACTGTCAGGAAACCTAACTTGGATTCCAATCTCTAAGAAGACCCCAAGCACTACCACAGCTGGCATTGAGTTCTGAAAGTCCAGGAAGTAAAATATTTTAGGGAATAGACACATTTCTATTTTTTCCACAAAGACTGCAATTGCTGTTTGGCTAAGATTAATAACCAGGGATGGGACTGCTCAGACCCAGACATGTACAGCCCCTGGGCAGTGACACACGTCCCCACTCTTCCCTGCAGGACTTTTCCAATACTCACTTTCACAATGTCCAGGAGGACAAACACCTCAGCTTGTGTGCCCTCCAGCAAAACAATTAAAAGTCTTAAGAACCTTGCTGCACCATGTTTCCCCCTGAATGCACACATGCAGAGGCAGGGCCATTGCAAAACACTGTTTTTATTGCCATTATTACTCCAGGAGTCAGTCTGTGGCCAGAAAGCCTCCCTGAACAAAAAGCAATGGGTACAACTGAAAGGGATGAGAATGGTCTCCCCATCCAACTCATCTAAATTTTACACAAGACTCAGCATTTAAATGTAAGCTTTTACAAAAGTAATTCACTTGTTTTGGCATTAATGTAAAGCTAAGCTTGTGGATAAAAAGTAAGAAAAAATCAGCTTGTTTTACCCCGCTTCATAGGCAGCAGGCAACTTGGATTTTGGGGAGAAATAACGATTTTCTGAAAACCACACTCATCATTCTACAGTGTCTCTTACATTTTAGAAATTTAAAATAATCCTAATTCTTGGAGGTACAAAGCCATATGTACAAACTATAGCATTTTCCTTATGGCCATGGATATAAATAACAGCAGTCTTAGAGGCATCCAAAGCATAAAAATTAGAATCGGAGAACAAAGAAATCCTAAAATGAGCTGAGACAGTTTTTCAAAGCACTGTAACACAAAGACTGAATTTTAAAAACATACTGTCTTAATCAGACATAAAGTAACATTTAGTTCTTCAGGAATCTGTCACATTTTCTTCCCCACATCCATGAACGATGAAGAAGCATTATGAATTTATCATGAGCTCCCAGTTAATCAAATTAAGACTGAAATTAAAAGTAGAGACAAAAAAAAAAAAAAATAAAAGCAGGTCTGAAGTTGGAAGACAAATCCAATGGGAAAAAAATAAAAAATGTCTCCAGAAAACAGTTTGCCCTTCCTAGTAGCCTGGATATAGATAAAAGAACAGACATATGAAAAAACACAAAAAACATTTATTTGTCCCTTTCCTTCACTCTCTTAAGTGCTAAGTACGCAAACAGTACGGCAAAGTCTTAAACAATGCTTCCTGCTCCCCAGCCTTTTAACATGTTTACCCTGCACAAAGCCAGTTTCTGGCTGGTAGGAGTTTGATATCCACCTCCCACTTACTTATCTACAGTATACAGATTTTTACACTGTACCCATCTCCATGGTATCCAAGAGCCTTTTCACACTGCTCTCCTCCCACTTTCTCCCCACTTTGTTTCTCTACTCCCTAGGGAAACTGACAGGAGAATTCCTCAGCAAAACTGTCACCTTTCCCTCTGCAAGCCTCTCTTTTCCCCTGCTGCTTTCCTTTCATTCATTTGCATGTTGTAATACCCAGTTTTTTGCTTAATATGCCCAAAATGCCTTATCAGGCCCAGAGATTTTTCTTTAATTTTACAGAAGCTCCTTAGATTATTTTTTTTTCCCTTTTGCTTGATTGAAATTTACCTACACAGGCAATTTGAGGGAGAATCTTTACCCAAAGCAGACTTGGACTGGTTTCTGCTGTAGAAATCAAAATATGTGAGCATCCAGAGGGATTTACATACAAGGGGAAAAAAAGGCAAAAGAGAAACAGGTTTCAATGATATTAACTGATGATTTAACCTTCAGTTCTTTTATAAGCTCTCAGCTGGGAGTTAAGGCATTGAAATACTAAATTAAAAATGGACTCATAGATGCAGAAACAGAATAAATAATACAGCAGGTGGTATGTCCTTCACATCAAGATGCTTCCCTAGCAGTAGGCAAATTAACTTTGGTCAATGGTATACAGCTAGACAGTCCCATGTAGCAGAAACACTGTCTTTGCTTATGATGCCAAGACAAAACCATCCTCAAATTCAGTGAAAAATACTGATTGTTGTGGTTGGATATTGATTTGGACCTATTTGCACTTGTTTTCATTTTAGGTTGTTGTGCTTAAATATATATAAATATTCAGCTGTCATAACCAGTGTTCAAATTTTAACCTGTAGCTATACATATACAGGTACTCAGAAAGCTCCTCAGAGCAGCACAGGGTAGCTACAGAGGTGGTTTAATTTTAATAAACGTCATATTTTTATAATTTTGCTTAGAAAATTTTCTTTAATTTCTTTAAAATAAGACAGATAAGTCCTTTGAGTGTTCAGTGCACTTTTTTGGGGGTTTTTTTGAGTGACATAACAAGCACTAGAATTTATTCCTAAAAAAACAGTTTCAGTTTGGAAAGTCTTAACTTCAAACCCACTAAAAAAATCCCCACTTTACAGAGAAGCAGAAATGTGAAGCAAAATAATTTTCCTGTGCAAAAAGACTCTGTGAAATGGATATCTACTCACTTAAAAGGATCTGCTGCACAGAGATGATCAGGCCTCTCTTTGGTACTGAATGATAAAAATGTTTTGCATTCTACCCCACTTATAATTGGACTGCTAAAATAGCCATAGAAAAATGAGCTAGATACTATTTTTCCTTCTCTATTTACACTTTTTTCTGCTAAAAATTGAGTCAACTGAAAATGAATGCTTCACAGGTCCAAATTTGCAGAACACCCAACTCAGGAGTCCGAATGCTCAATAAGAGAAATTTAAGGCAGAACTTAACAAGGATTTTTACTGTGATTTTTAACTTGCCAGAAGGAAAGCAGCTCAACTTGGATTTCAGGTCCAAGATGAGACAATATTTTTCTTCTTTTTACATTCTACAAATCCAGTGAACCTAAATACAAGAAAGTCAGAACATACCCTTTTAGGCATGCCTGCCACACAGGTCCTGTTTGTGGCCCTTGTGGTTACATTCAACCATTTACAAGGACTGCCTCAGGGAGAACCCCCAAGGCTCCAAACCTCCCTCCCCACAAAACTATTACAGTTAGCATGTGAAGCATTTTGATTGCAAGAATATGGTAACATTATAGAAGAAAATGTGTCAAAAAAATACTGGGAAAATCCACAACAATTTATAAATCTTCAGAGAAAAGAGATTCCAGAATTTGAGATTTACTCATACACTGATGGTTGCAAAGAAATAGTCCATGGGCACAGTCAGCCACCAAGCGTGCCTTGCATCTTCTATGGAAGCAGCATGGTGAAAATTCAGGTTAAATATTTGGGTGTGATCCAGTGAGTTTTTATCTTTTTGTCTTTCAAATATTGTGCCACTTCTTTGCAAAAGAGAACCTCCCAGACCTTGCCACCTGCACTGCTCTGTGCTAAGCACTGCTGCCTTCCTACCATCCACACTAGACTCAAGAAAATTACTTTTTCTCTTTCCATTCTAATGATCCCATCCATTCTCTGTATTTGCTTTTCCTTATATTTGTGTCAGGGCTTTTGTTTCAGGAAAAAATTTCTTTGTCAGCTACTACAAGAGTGGGTTTGGTATAACGTTTGTAACTATACAAACTCTGTGCTCATGCTTCTCTGAATGTCTTCTGTTGCCTCCTATAATTAAAGAGGTATATTATATCTTTGTTTTCATTTGTATTATTGTTTCCATCTATTTTTGGCTTCATACCTGACGATTTTAGATGTCTCTGTCCCATTAGCACTGTTGAAAAAGGAATGTCTCTGGAACCTATTCACTGGTGCTTCTTAAGCAGAGAAGAAGCATTTGGGATTTGACTGCTCACAGCAGCCACTTTACCTGGCAGGTCTGAAAAGGTATCTGACTTCAGACAGGGTGTTAAAAATAGACAAGGTTTCCTGTTCACAATCTGTTGGGTGATACAAACCATCATAAATCAAAGGCTTATCATTACAGCATTACCATAATTCTTTCAGAGCAGACAGGCTCATACAGGATAAGGGGAAATTGTTTTAAACTAAAAGTGGAGACATTTAGATTAGATATTAGGAAGAAATTCTTTACTCAGAGGGTATTGAGGCACTGGAAGAAGTTGCCCAGAGAAGTTGCAGATGTCCTTTCCCTGAAAGTGTGCAAGGTTGGGTTGGATGGGACTTTGACCACCAACCTACTCTAGGGGAAGGTGTCCCTACCTGCCTTATGGCACAGGGGTTGGAACTAGATGATCTTTAAGATCCCTTCTAACCCAAGTGCTCCACAATTCTATGATGATTCTATGCAAGCAGGTGGTGAAGTGCTGCATCAAGGCTCCTTGCCTTCAGACTTCTAACAATGTGCAGTTAGTTCAGCCTACCAAAGCCAAAGCTGAACTTCTTAGCACTCCCACAAGCTTAATTATATTTGGTTAAGCTTTTTAAGGGGTATCTAGTATCTAACAAATACCAGTTATCATTTCCATTCCTGTAAGAACTCAAAAGATGACCTCATTACTAGTGTGCCTCTTTTATGTCTCAATTTCAGTTGTTATAGATGCAACCTACACCATCATCTGCAAGAGTTCCAAGTTACTCCTGAAACCAGTCCTTGAAATATCTTGCTCTGGCAGGAGAGCATCAGGACCAGTGGCACCTGCCTTCCCAAGGCTTACTCCAAAACCATGTGTGTTCCCTGTCAGAGAAACACAGACCCCACTTGCAGTGGCAAAGCTGGCCCAAGTAGAACATATTAAGACTTGATTTTTTTTTTATCTGTCTGGTACTGCTGGAAGTAGTAGAGATTTTGCAAGACCTTTCAATCATTCCCTGTGAGCTGTCAGTTCCTCTGCCCTCACAAGGAAACAACCTTTCCTCTTAGCTCCTGATGAGACGCACCCTGCTGCAAAGGCAGCTGGTGCCAAAATGTCTCTCACCCACGGTGGTGTGAGTGAGAAGCCTGTCTTGTCAGTTCATTTCATCGTATTCTGATGAGATAGCCAAGACTTGTCCAATTATGTCTCCTCAAGATTTTACTAGATTGCTATTGTCCAATATGCTATTGCCCAATATCCAATTTTGCATACACGCTGATGAACATCCAATATCCAATTTCATGTATACACTGATGTTTTAATTCCTTTTACCAAAAGCTAATTTAATGTCAAAACAGAACTTGCTAATGATTTATCTACTTTGTGGGATTTTTAGTAAAAGTATTTTATTTTATTATCCTCTGCCTTCCCCACCATTCCCAATTAGTTATCAAAAACATAAATAAAACAAAATGATTTTGTGGAAAGGAGAAGTTACAATGAAAATAAATAAATAATTTTGGCCATATATCAAACACTTTGGCATTGTATCAACATATGTATCGTTGCACACCTTATCACATTTAAATATGTATATTGTGTTCTTTTTGTTTTGAATAAAAGGAAATGTTAAAGAAGATTAATTTAAAGAATATTATGAAAATATTCCAATATCCATATTAATATGTGGTCTTTCAAATTGTATTACATCTCAAAAAAAGTAATTTCTCTACAAGCCTTTCCATGATTAAAGGAAGTAGTGACAGCAACAACAGAAGGAACTTTCCCATAGCAGAGATTTCAACAAAAGGTGACAGATATTTAAGTAATAAGGAAATCATTGACTGCATTATCCACTTTTTATATCTCAACCAAAACTAAGAGAAAGGTACTCCAGAAGAGAGGGTATAGTGCTACAGTGACCCCAGATAACATAGCTGACCTCCTTGCACTGCCATTGGCTACATTATTTCTTTTATCCAGTCACCATGACAAGCTAAGCTGAAACACAGGCTTGAGAATTTTTTCATGACCCAGGAAAGAAAATTCTGACACTTTTCAGAGTAATGTTATCACGAATCTGCATTAGCATGAACTAATTAAAACTGCCCTATGATTAACATGAACAAATAAACATGATTCATATAAACATGAATCTTTTAGAAGTTATCATCTCAAGTATAATCAGGATTGTATTCCATAAGAATATAATATACCAATTAAACAGAGTAACTAGCCAAGCCTGAGGGAAAAAAAAAACTATGTAGACTGGAATTAGCTCTGAAGCAATTCAAAATAGCACCTTAAGAGAGTCTTCATACTTAATATTTACTAAATAGTAGGAAATTTAGTGGTGGTGCTTGCAAGAGCCACAAATCCTATTTATTTGTAACTTCCTTTTCAGTATTTAGACACTTAAAGAACAATTCACCAGCAAGAACAAAAAACTCTTTTATATCTTTCATTTGTCAGGAATTTACACTCTTGTCTGACAGAACAAGACTTTGCTGCAATGATACATATACTTGTGACCTCTGGGTCCAATTACCGTAACTGGCAGCACTTACAAGAGATTTCACAAATTATTTAAGATGTCTCAGACTAAACACAGCATAGTAAATACAGGTTCATTTGGAACTTTTCACTTTGTTCAAATAATTGCACCATTACACCATTGTCCAAAACTATGCCTTCAAAAATCTGGAACAAGGAATGTCAAAGTTCTCTGAAGCTGAGAAATTATGATGCTTTCAAAGTGCTCTGAATCTGAGAGATGATGATGATGTGGCCCCTCCCAGACTAAAATTGCTGGAGGAAGAGGCCAAGACTTTTCAGTTGATATTTTAATTCCTTCTTCCAAAAGTAAATGAACAGGAGGATAAACTTCAGGACAAAAGCAGTTGCATTTTCAACTTTCAGGTGAAGCATTCCTAAGTATCTCATAATCTGATTGACAGCAGACTGACCATGAACTAGCAGCATGCCCACATGGCCAAGGGGCCATGCCATCCTGGCCTGCATCAGAAATAGTGTGGCCAGCAGGACTGACCATTCTTCCCCTGTAGTTGGCACTGGTTAGGCCACAATTTGAGTTCTGTGTCCAGTTCTGGGTCCCTCAATTTAGGAAGCATGTTGCAGTGCTGAAACATGTTCAGAGAAGGGCAACAAGGCTGGTGAAAAGTCTGGAGCACAAGTCCTCTGAGGACTGGCTGATGGAGCTGGGATTGTTTAGCCTGGAGGAGAGGAAGGTCAAGGGAGCTTATCCCTCTCTACAGCTGCCTGAAAGGAGGTTGCAGCCAAGTGAGGGTCAGTCTCTTTTCCCAGGCAAACAGTGACAGGACAAAAAGACCCAGTCTTAAACTGCATCAAGGAAAGTTTAGGTTGGAAATCAGGAAGTTCTCAGAAAGGATGTGTCATTTGGCATTGGAATGCCAAGGAGGTGGCAGAGTCACAGTGCCTGGAGGTGTTTAGGAAAAGGCTGGATGTGCCACTCAGTGCCATGGTCTGGTTGTCAAGATGGTGTTAGGTCATGGGTTGGACCCAATGATTTCAAAGGTCTTTTCCAACCTATTTGATCCTGTGATTCTGTGATCAAATATACAGTCATTGCACGCATTTAGCAACTAAAAGAAACAAATCCACTTTCCTGAGATTGTACCTAAGGAACAAGTTTTGGTGTAAAATAGAAATCACAAACTCTTCTTCTATCTCTTACCGCCATAAGCAGCAGTGACATCTCCTACCTAATTGCAATGCCTAGATGCAAGATATCCTGTCTCTGGCATGATAGGATCATGTGGATCATGGGCACAGAAATAAATGTGGCAGATCTCTAGTAGTCCAAAGGTCAGCCACAACTTTCCACGGAGACTCTGGAGAGGTAAGAACCCAAGCTTCATCTTGTGCTGAAGAAGGGATGGCCAGAGCAGCTGTCTCAGGAGTTTGCAGGACTCTGGAGCTCAGGTCCTGCATGTCCTACAGCATAGGTTCCACATGTCCTACTTGCAGAGATTCACCCAGCCCCTGCATTACACCCCTGAGCTGCATGTCCAGGAGGAGCAGGGAAGGGAACACTTTGATTAACTAGATATAGCAAATACACAAGGCTGGATAGAACACATCCAAGGGGTACAAGGGTGATGACTGTGAGTTCTCTCTTCCTTGGAAGGTGGCCACCTTCTCAGGGCAAGAGGTAGAGATATCCTGAGAAATAGAAGGCTAAAAACATGCCAGAGATTTTTTTCTTGTGGAATCTTCATCCTTGAGATTTCCAAAACTCAGAAGAACAAGCCCTGACGAACCTGCTCCAACTTTGAGAGCAGCCTGCACTGAGCAGAGGCTTGGACTTGATGATCTCTAGAAGTCTCTTCCAACCTAAGTTATTCCACAATTTGAATAAATTAGATTTAATGTACTGATACAGTCAAAGATCACGGTAAAATATAAGAATAAAATGCATCAGCTCCTCTATCCTCATTCAAATATAGTTTTAATTGACATATGCAATTTCTATTTGTACTAATGAATCTTAAATTTGAATAGTGAGTACATTTACACCCACCTGCAAAACCCAAAAGCTATATAGAATTATAGCAGCTTTAGAAGGCAGCTAAAGACAGGTATTCCCTCAGAAGTTACTAGTCATCCCAGGGCTGTAATTGTTTAATTTGTGAAAGAGTAAGGCATGGAGAGTTATTTGGCTTAGGAAGTTGCTTATGAAATCTTAACTGAGCTGCTATGATTTATCTTTAAGCATCTGTATTGGGTCTGACTGAGGAAAAGTTCACAGCCCTCACAGTGCTGTGCTCTGCATTGGTAGCTGGAAGGGTGTTGATAACAGACCAGTGTTTTGGCTACTGCAGAGCAGAGCTGTCCCTCTGACATCCCTTCCTTCATCAAAGGGATGAGAGTGGGCAAGATCCTGGGAGGGGACACAACCAGGCCAGCTGACCCAGACTAGCCAAAGGCATATTCCATATGATGTCAGCTCAGATATAAAAGCTAAGGGAGAGAGGAGGAAGGGGCAGCATTTGTGACTCTTCAGAGATGGCCTCCCAAAAGAACCTTTACAAGTGCGGAATCTCTGCTTTCAAGGAAGTGTCCAAACATCACTCACTGACAGGAAATAGACTGACTTTTCTCTTGGCTTATGTGCGTGCAGACTCTCACTTATTTCTTTCTTTCTTTCACTGTAATAAAACCACCTCACCCGCTGGTTGTTCTCCATCTTATTCTCTCCCCTGTCCCATTGGAAAAGGGAGTGATAGAGCAACTTAGTGGGCATCTGGCACCCACCCAAGGTCAACCCACTACATCAGATTGAATTTTGAGCAAATACAAATTCTAGAGCTTGCTATACCTATATTGGAACAGAAAAAACATCTTCATTTTCCCTCTTTAAAACACAAAGCAAAGTAACGACAGCTCCTTTTCATCCCCCTGCACTAGTTTATTAAGATACAAAGGATACATGGGCAGGCCTTGCAAAGCCTAGTCTGCAAAGTCTCCTAGTTGGAGAGGATGGTATGGAGTGGTAGGAATAACACTTCCTCTGGGAAAAGGACACCTTGGTGTTATCACCATGTCACTGTGACACACTGAGGCTACACACCAAAACGGTGCGGGTAAAAGTCACTGTAGAGCAAGGCCACAGGAAATCACAGCAAATACTTTTGGGTTGGGGAATTGTAAGCCCTTTAGCAGATAGGTCTTGGCTACATCTCCACACTTGTAACTCATCTGACAGACTGTCAGCACACACATACACTATGCACTTCAGATACCACTGCTACTGTCCCTGACAGTTTACCCTTCTTTTGTTTATCCCGAATAGAAGCCACAGACCCCCTTATGGGACGTTTTGGATCCTACATGCCTACCTGATCTTTCCACAGGGCTGAATCCCTGCCAGGCAGAGCTGAGCTGGGCTACAATAGCCTGCAGCACACCCACACAGAGGAAAAAACACCTCTCAGGAATGGTCTCCAGCGAGCACACCAACACCAGAGCTGGAGAAGTGGAGGTGCCCCATCATCAGGCTACAGCTGGTGGCACCATCCTGCACCATGTCCCTGCTACATCACTAGGCAGCACTTGACTCCTCAAAGGTTTTGTTAGAGATGTGGGATGTTCCCTTGTTTCTGTCTCACCCACACACCATTAACAAAGCCAGCCATAGCTTGGGGCCTCTCAGGTTTTAGTCTGAGAGAGTATTGTGAAATATGTTTAGGCCTTGTTGCAGGAGATCTTTTTAAGGCACAGTGTCAAAAAAATTTGTGATTCAAAAGCACAGATTATTGAGATAATAATAATAATATTTACAAGCAAATGCCAGGGAATACCAGGTGATATTTCTTCTTGCTGCTCTGGAATTGTACTTAAGATTTATGTGTGAAGCATGTGGATTTGAAATATTTTGATACCTATACTTGTACTTTAGAAGAAAATCCGTTAAACATGTAAAATAGAGTAATAGTCCTTCCACGCATCTTTGTTTCAAAAAAACTAATCGTGATTAAAAATTAAAGTTTATGGTTTTGTGCTAGGGCTTGGCAACAAAACTCTCCCAATGGCCTGCTTTATTCTACTGTGTAGGAGTCACATAGATACAAAGACATTCAGCTCAAAAATTATGAACAGGGTAAAAGAAGATGTTTTAAGTATAAAAGTTACCACAACAAAAATAAAAAAGGAAACATCCTAGCTATTTACCTGCATTTATGGTTCTGGTATCACAGAGCTTTTCCTGCTGTGAAGCAAACTCGTACCAGAAGTTGTGAATCATTACTTCAACTATCCATGAAGTTACTTAATGGTTTATAATTTAGTAGTAGTTTGTCTTTTATAAACTATTTGATAAATCAATTTTCAAATTTATTAATATCTAAAAATAGACATCACCTATATAAATGGGGGAAACTGAAGTCTGCACTGTGTAAGGACCAGAGCCTGTAAATATTATTTGATGTTACATGTCAAACAAGGTTTTTATACATTTGTCACTTTGGAGAAGTTGAGACTCTAGATATAAGTAGCACTCTTTCATTGATGGAGATCCACTGAGATTAATCAGATGTCTGATATTTCACCTAGCCATCTTCCTTGCCCAGGTGAAAGTTGCCCTGAAAACTGAGAACAAGACACAAATTTTCCAACAGCTGTTTTGTTGTTCTGTGTAAGACAAGTCCATTTAGTCACCTTTTGGCCCAACACACAAACTGAAGTAGCAGCACACTACCAAATTCATGCATAGGCAGAACTGGGACATTTCTCTCCTGATGGACAACTGCAAGTGACAGCAGAAAACCAGAGAAGGATAGATTATTTTTAGGAATACTTATTTCATTGATTTAGGCCATAGAATTCTTTCATGCAAAGAGAACAAACAGAGAAGGATGCCTGTGCCTCATTCATGCCTTTGGCAATGTTTGATAGCACAGGGTGATATAGATTTCAGAACACAAAGAGACTACCCACACCTCCTTCCCCAATGATCAGGCATTCTTATGGAAATAATAGCTTTCTCTTTATACAGAAATATTATCCACATTTCATTCAATGTTGAACAGTAGGATAGTTTATTGCAAACCCCAGTCATCTGGAGAGATTTTGCTGAAGGTGGAATAAAACAAGGATAGGTCTCAGTAAGCAGGTTATAATTTTTTTCTGTACCAGTTAAACAGTTATGCTTCTGGTGGTGATTTTTAAAGAGGGAGATCATCATTTGTGCAGTCAGTTTTTGAGAATACAAAATTGGAAGAGTGGTAGGGCAGTTTTACTCTGTGAGCTGATGATACCACACTGTTAAAACTATGGAGCTTCAATGCACTGCTCTAATCTTTGATCAGTTTAGTGTGTACATACCCCTAAGTAACCCAAAGATGCACACAGAGAAAGGATATTTTTGATGCCTATTAAGGTGGAATGACAGAGCTAAAACACACACAATTATGTCTATTTCTCTGCAGTTGATGCTCCTCCAGTGCAGTGGGAGGAGCTGGGGGAGCTTGGGGAATCCCCAGGAGCATAAGGAAGCTGGCAGTCATAAAATACTTGATACACTCTTGGGAATAGTCTTAAACTGAGCACTGGAGATGACAGTGCTGTCTCACCTCTTGAGAGACAGGCAATAGAGGCACAGCTTATCTACAATATGGGAGATTGAGCTGCAAATCAAGTATCTGACAAATGGAAGTGAGAGAATCTTATCTTCTAAATGGCTGTCATGAGCAGTTATTGTGAGATAACATTCCTCTCTGATGTAGATTTTCTTCATTTTGCACAGTTATAAAAATGTTACTAATGTTATTCAGACCACAAAGAGCTCTAAAATGTAGCTGTCAGAGCTCCTGAAAGAAAAAAAAAAAAATTCCTACCTCTTTGATAACATTCATTTAAGTATTGTGTACAATACAGAATTGCTTTCATAGAAAAATGTCCCCAATTTTAGAGCTCTGGAGTGGTGAAGAACCCTGAAATTAATCAGAGGAATATTTGGATTTGTGCCAACTACATCCCAGAACAACATGCTAAATACTCCCCTATAAAGAAATTATTAACAACACTTTTCTTAAGCTCTCTACGTTTTGGGGGCTTTGTAAGGCTTGCAAGGGGCAGTGAGGCTGTACAAAGTTAAATAGTTCTCTGACCAGGACAAATTTTTTACTGCTTTTTTTTTTTTTCCCTATGATGTTTCTAAAGTTTTCATTTTCCATCAGAGAAATAAGCACAAGAACTGGTGGAAGGGTACCATTCCTTCCAATGTTACAAGGAACATTGTTTTGTTGGTAAAGGTATATGTGGAATGACCTTTCATGTATCCATTTTCTTAACTACATGCTAAAGTAAATGTTGTTTCAAAGGCTATTTTTTTTCTTTCTGTCTTGATTATGCAGTTGACAATAGATTGTTTTCAGCTTGTTTGTTTTTAATTCTTCATTTCATGTTGCTTTCAAGGAAATGTCACCTCTCAAGAGCAAAAGGTTAAGTCATGCAATTCTGAACTATATAATCAGTCTGCTTGACAAGCCCAGGCTGCTGAAAATATTAAAGAATGAGCACTCGACTAGTAGACAAGCCATCTCCACTGGCAGAATTTCCTTTTTCACTGTTTTAATTATTCTCATGGGTCATCCCATCTTCATACACATCAGCATTGATGTTACCTCATGACTGGTGAACACCAGTAATTTATTTTTTTCAAACTAGAAGCTAGGATTAGCGATGAAATTTCCTAAGTCTGTCCCAGTTGCACTTGTGTGATGAAAGACTAAAGAGCTCTGTCACTCAGCATTTGTATTGCTTATTCTAGCCAAAATGCTATTAAAAAAGCTACAAAAATGTTTTGACACAGACAAGATTCCAAACTATAAGTAGCCTGTTTATTTACACAAATATTCTGTACAACTAATGCAATATCCTACTAAATTTCAGACTGCCTTAGACTGATGAGTTTTTGTTATTCAAACTCAGAAAAAGCCATGAGGCAAGTGCAGCTAATTTGCTGTTTGCAGTGCTTGGAGAAAGTGGCAGTTCTTTTTGTGGCTCTCATTTAAACACCAAGAGATGATATTGTGATCTGTGAACTAGAACAGAAATATTATTGTTATGTGACATAGTATAGAAATTCATATCAATGCAAATGAGGGGGAAAAACTTAAAGAAAATAAATGAATACTTCAGTACCTGTGGGTATATTCCTTTGACCCATCTTCAATAAAGGATGGTCCTTTAAATTCCATACTGATTTTTGTGGCAGATAAGTAAATGCTTTCTACCTTTCAAAGGTGACCTGCTATTTGGTGTCCATATTTTTTCATATTTAAAATAATGAGACCAGGAATAGCAAAATTATGTACATGATCATAGAAGGTAATATTTACACTGTGTTACTGATGAAAATATGCTTGAAGACCTTCTTTGTATTCACTTGTTTAAACAAAGAATTAATTCATGCTGAAGCCTCTTCAAATGCATGGATATGACATGGTCTACTCTCGATCACAAAGAAAATAGCATAGGTGCTGGTTCACTCTTCAGTGCTGGCTTCCTCACTGACATTTACTGTGTGCTTGTCATTCTTTTAATGATCTATGAATTCTATGAATTCGAACAATTGGAAAGGGAAAACAGACACTTTGCATTCTTTGCTGGAAATTGGATTTAAAAACATGGAAAACTGAAAGTCTGAATGTGATTACAGATTTAACTACAAGCATCAGGGGTCAAAAAACATAATAAACCATTGGGGTATCAGCAGAATAAGGTCAGAATAGTGTAAGAGTCACAAAATTTTACATATAACTTGAGGAAACAGAACAAAATAGCACTAATTTGCCTCAGAATAATAAAATATAGGGGTCACGTATGTTTGCTCTTTGACTTGGCAAACAAATGCTTATTATAGTTCAGTATTTTGTTGTGATTAATATCCATTCACAAGTCAAGCCCTGATTCAGCAGTATGTCCACATTTAACCACATAGTGAACTGCAAAATATATACTTTATTATTTTGTTGGGTTGCAGCAAAGATATAACTACTACTAAATCTATTATTAAATTATAAAGACTTAAATTAGTGAATCTAATATTTGCTGTATACACATTTGGGTCATAACTTCAAAACCAGTGAGTATTTCAGCTGAAAATTTTAACACAGAAGTACACAATGCAAAGGGTAAACAATGTCCCCATTTGCTACCATTGGATATGCATTGATAACTATGATGCTGTCATCAGCTCCCATGCAGTTCATACTGTGGTGTTCCCTGCATCTGGACATCCCAGCCTGTCCTGCTGTAGCCCTGAGCATGGTTTACTACACCTGTGACATTTTTGGAGACTTATGCTGAGAAAGAAAAATACCAGACTGGACACCAGAAAATTACAACTAATTGTCTGCTGGTTGGCTGGTCAATATGTTTCTGTTTTAGTGCCCCAGAGCAAAACTCATCCTTCAGGCACTGTTTTGAGAAAAGAATGAGGAAAAGTCACCAAGGTAGAAACAGTCCCTTGAGGATGTTCCACAACTCTGGAACTGCATCAACAGCAAGACTTCTTCTGCTGACTCAGCTACACTGGAACAGGTGGGTTTGGAATAAGAGTGTAGGCTTTGCCAAGGGAATAAAGGAAAACAAGATATATATAGTGTATGTTCCTATTGTGTATATAGTGAATATGTAGTGTATGTTCCCTACATTATAGCTTTTGTTCCAAACTTTTTTTTACTAAAGTAAAAAATGAGAGTCAAGAAGTTGTAATTAACTTATTTATCATTTTTAGACTAATGCTAGTTATATTGAATAATGTAACTAATGCAAATGAGATGATAATTTTGCCCTGCTCTGAAGAGTTACAACAACATAGGAAATGCAAAACAGAAAATAAAACCTGCAGCATCATTCTTGGGATCTGAGGAAAAATGCTTTGTTCCCTGAAGCTTTACCCCATACCACATGCATTAAAAAAAAAAACCCAAAAAAACAAAACAAAACAAAAAGCTATAAAGATCAAATAATTCAATGGTCAAACTTGGTTCTATCAAGTGATGCAAAACAGTCTTTACCAAAAACAACTAGAGCAAAAAAATTAATCTAAATTATTCAAAGTAACAGAATAGTCTTTCCCAGTATAAATACTTTACTGTTGACATTTGTTACAGTAGTAATAATAATTACAGCTAGTAATAATAATGTTTTTTCTTTGAGTTTACACAGGACATGTTGGATTTACTATGGGGAAGGATACTACAACAGACTAGTGGTGGGTTTTTTTTCAAAGGGAGGTGATTATGTAAACCAGAGGTGCACATAAAATGCAAACGGACAACCTAAAACACCAGAATTTTTCATGTTTTCTGATATTTCACGTGTTTTTTCCAAACATGTAATCAGCTTATATAGCTCCATTCACACCTTTATATTTAACACAGTATCCTAGATATTTTATTCAACAAACCCTAAAAGTAATAGTGTAAATAGACAAAACAGTAACTCCTTTAATTTCTCACATTTTTTAACTGATTAGACAACATTTTAGCTTTCACAGAAGCAAATACTATAATTAAGTCTATCAATTTCATTACAACTCATCCTCATTCTCCAGAATTATCCTTCTGTACCTTGATTCATCCAAAAGAGCATCTGGAATGTATCATTGTAATCTGTGGCTTATTGTGAATTCTGCTTTTAGAAAGTCCACTAAAAACATGTTCATCCCTGTGATTTTTGTGTACAGGATAAAAGGTGCCAAAGAGGGGTCCACATACAGCCTTGGGGATGGTCTGCCTTGGGAAGGATGCAGAGGTTCCTGCTCCTTGTCACCCACAGTGTCCTTGCTGCAGAAGTCTCACCTGTATGGGAGGTAGCTCAGCCACCAGAGCACGCAGCAGCTGCTGCCAAGCAGGCCCTATTTGCAGCACAGAGAGCTGGGAGGTGACTAAAACCATGAGATGATGCCATGCTGCTGCCAGCAGAAGAGGCTGTCCACTGCTGCCTGCTGCCAAGGCATCTTCTCATATGCTCATTTGGCTGCTTACCTTGCCTGATGCCAAGCCCGTTCAGTTCACTGAGCTGGCAGAAAACAAATACAGAAATAAATTAATTTTAAAAAAGTTAATTTCTGCTGGCATATTGAGCTAGATCTTGGCTTGGGAGAGAGAGCAGAACTGCACACCCAGGGATGAGGGGGACATGAGGCAAAGCAGAATGCCCTCATTTTATGCCAGCAGAGAGAAGAGGTCAGTGCTCTCTTCAGAACTCATCCTGAGTTAACCAAACAGCCAATTTCAACAGTAAACAGTTTTCTTAAATGCTTAAAAGTTAAACCAAGCCCTTTAGAGAGGACAGGTCCAGAACTGAGGAGTCAGTAATCTCAGTAGGAGGCTAAGGACAGCAGGCAGGCAGAAGCAGATCAGGGGAGGGACCCCCTTGCCTATCTGAACTGATTCACAATAGCATGTCTTCTTCTGAGAAAAAGTCAAGAGAGCTTAAACTTAAAACATTAAAATGCAACAGGAAGGGTAAATAGTTACTTTCTGAGAATTGGAGACTAGAGTCAGGAGAATTTTCAGCTGGAACTTTTTACTCAGTGCCATGAAAAGCAGAAACTGGATCCGACGGCATCAAACTCCTAGGATGAACCACGTTGGAGTCCTCACACAGTCAGCTACACTTCAATGGGTACAAAGGTAATTTTTCAAACTACTGATATAACCAATAACAATGTTTGTTCAAAAATTTCAAACTAAAAATCAAATTTCCAGTGAATTACTTTCGCCCAGTACTAAGGCTGTCATTTCTTATTAAAACATACCTGAATTTTTTTCAGTCCCCCAGGACAGTGAAACTACTCTGCATGAATGATTCCTTCATGTGAAAAATTCTCTTATGCTTTGTAAGCATAAATGGAATTTGGAAGTTATCTGACAAAGAGGTTGTCCCTCGTGAGACTGCCAAAGGAATCCATATGCAGTTTATGAAATGTGTATGATGTTATAAAAGTGTCATGCCACTGAACACCTTTATATATGCGAAGCCTGCTACTTGTGACAGTGCTTCTGTCATTTAGCTCCAAGTTCAGAGAGGATGAGCAAACTGTAGCATAAAGAAGACACACCATATAGGTGAGACAGCCAAGAAACACTGGACGGGATAAGGACTAGGAATGACTTGTTAAAGCAGTTCTCTGCTTTTTAATTTAGAGAGAACTTTTGTGGCAGAGAAATTTCCCTGGATGGCTTCCAGATTTTGGTTGGTGACCATCTAAATAAAAATAACCAAGGAAGTGCTGGAAGTAGGGATCAGAACTACATGCCTTTGCTCACAGAGAAGAGCCCTGAACAGACAGCAAAATCTCCTTATCTTCTCCTGGAGAGTAGCCGAATTTCAAAAGAAACACAGTGCAGAGTTTTTCTTCTCTAAAATGTTCCATAAAAGTTACAAGATTTATTATGACTCATGTTTATCCTCCAAAGGCTGAAAATTAGACTTCTTCAGCTGCCAGGGACAGAAGTAACTAAGCTGGGGCTTAGATATACCCTGTGACTTCAGCTCCCAGAGACAGTCACCTGACTTCAGATCCTTTTGGGTCTGAACCCAAGAATCTTAACGGCATTTCCCTGGCTGCACATGCCTAACATCTTTCCTAAGTCATCTGCTCCAAAGCTGTTCTTGTTCTTGTACCACACACCAAGATAATTCTTCTTTAGGCAGTTTGCTCTTGAATTTAATGTTTGATGTTGTAGTATATGGACTCTGTATTTGCAGATAAATTCACAATATCTTATGAAATTCTGGCAATCAAATAACATTCTGCTCTTAGTACTTTGGCCTCAAGAAGTGCTATATTTCACTAAGTATAATCATGTTAAAATAAATATACTTGCTCTCTCATTCTGTCAGTATAGATTATCATTATGGCCTTGCACTAATGTGTTATTTTCCACATGTCCAGGGATTTACAGGACTCCCTCAAGCTTTGAAACAAGCCATTACATATACAACAAAAGCACTGTTCTTAGTCTAATCATGTATTGCTTCACTTCTGTTTTTTCCTGAGGCTGCTTTGTTTTCTGGAACCTTACAATGTACTTACAAAAATCTAATGCACCTGGTGCTTATTTCTTTTAAAAGTCCTGTGTAAAATGGCAGCAGACAGCAATTCTTTCTTTCTTTCTTTCTTTCTTTCTTTCTTTCTTTCTTTCTTTCTTTCTTTCTTTCTTTCTTTCTTTCTTTCTTTCTTTCTTTCTTTCTTTC
>NC_031770.1:93168493-93187212 GCF_001522545.3 Parus major
TTCCTTCTCTTCTTTCCTTCCTTCCTTCTCTTCTTTCCTCCTCTTCTTTCCTCCTTTCCTTCTTTCTTTCCTCCTTTCCCTCTCTTTTCTTTCAAAATTTCATTACAACTATTGTAATAGTTCCATTGCAATCCCATGCTCCAGATGGGACAGCACAGAGGAACACATGATGGCTCACTTGCTACTAATGTGTTTGTGTTTCTGTCCAACAAACACTGATGGTCTGCTCACTTGAAGGGACTGGGAAATGCTCCAAAATTCCTCAGTTCAGATGTGCCCAAAGAAGGTCTCTTGGCTATATTTACTTTTAGCATCCTTTGCAGTCCCTACTGACACACACCTCACACCAATTTAAAAGGGAAATTTTATGAATCCATACCGACACTTTCAGCAGGGACACTTTCAACACGGACACTTTGATCACATTGATCATATGTTTTTATGAATGTCCTTCCATTCCTGTATATTGGCTGGAAATAAGTACTTTGGCTACCTCTTTTTGATAGTGGCTTCTGCATGAATTCGACAGGATAAGTTACTCATGCAAGTCATGTGGAAAGGCTGCTGAGACAAAACACTGAGAAGAAATGTATGGGGTGGACAGGAGGCTATTGTACTAGGGCATTTGCAAATGCCATCAAGGAGCCTGAAAGAGATATCTGGTCTAGGGAAGTAATGGAAATAAATTGTGCTGCAAAGTAAAAAACAAAGCTGATACACAAGACAGAGGGAGAGAAGCCAGTGGGGAGGTGTGGACTTCACAGTGGAAGTCCAAGCTAGCTCAGGTGCCACCACCCTGACAGTACTTTGGAGGAGAACAGCAGGTTCTAGTCTGACTCTTCTCCTGGTGCAGCATGGGCAATCCCTGACTATCACAGCAGGTAACAACTGGACAAGGTGTGGAGGGATTGCACTCTGTCAGAGCTGGGTGAAAACACAACAGGAGTCTGCCCACAGAGAACCATAAAATAGGCAGTGGTTGTAGGAATATGAGCAGATCAAGCAACAAAGTGAGATCTAAGGACAGACCTAGTGTGTGTGGACAGGGCAGGGAAGCAATAGCTAATCCTGGAGCCTAACAAGAGACCACAGTCCCAAAAGAGTGCTAGCTTTGCTATATAAGCACAACCCCAAGTCCTGATACTGGGTTTTGTCTTTCCTTAGTCTGATGTTTTACAAGTAAAGAGAGGAAATATGCTACAGAGACAGCATCTGCTGCCCTCTAAAATCCACTACCAAAAGCTGAGACAGACGGAGGTGTCTCCCTGCCTGCAATCACTGAATTAGCAGCTTTTGTACAATGTAGCCTCAAAGTTGATCAAGTTACAGAGTAGCTTGTTTATGACTGCTGCAGTGATCGCTTAACTTGGTGGAAATGTCCAGCTGCCTGTCTTTGTGTTGATGTGACACGGAGATAGCCACAATTTGCTCCACCACAAATGGCAGAAATAGTGGGATATACAGTTCTTCCAAGAGGTTGCTGTTGTTGTGCTTTGCAGTACTTGGCGTTAGACAGAAGGTCTTGGGAGGTGAGATCTAGCTAGAATTACCTACAGGGACTATTGATGTCTCTGCTAAAGTAAAGTAAATTGCAGGGGGAGAAAAGATCTGCTGAAGAACAGAAGAGAGAAAATACTCAGAAGCTGATTAATACTCCACTGTCTACCATTCAGGGTAGGAACAAATCTTCAGAATTTTCAGTTTTGACCAAATAAAAGGTTGAAATTTTCATTATCTGTGACACAGGTATGCCAAATGGTTTTCAAAAAATATTACTGTCATGTTTTCTTGTACCTACCACAATATGGCCTGTAGCAGCATACTTCTAGATATAGGTATAGTGAGGGCTTGTCCATTACTAGGATAGACTGCCTTGAGTTTCTTTGCTGGGTGGGTCTACTATGCTGCAACACCTTGAAAATATATGAGAAACTGTTCATAATTCCTGTTTTTAAAAAAAAAAAAAGACTGGGCAACGGACAGGGAAGGTGTGAGGGGGAAGCCTTAGGGGGATGAAGCAAGAGGTCCAACTCAAAACCTAGAATCGGTTTGTTTCCAAGGTAGACTAAAGGAAGTAGAGCACTTAGGTGTTTCAAAGGTAGTATTAATAATTTTCTAAAATTCTCCAGAAGTCCATTTTCTAAATAAGCCTGCATTGATAATAATAGAAAACTAGTCTTGAAAGCGATCCCCTGGGATTAGGGGAATTTGATAAGATACGTGTGTGAGTCAAAAGACTTAGTGCAGGGTAGTGAGCAATGAGGAAGATGAAGTTTTCCACTGGATTTAAACTGTTCATCTTGGGTTTTGTATCTTTAACCAAGCTGCACCTGGTATTGCTTACAAGGAATGTAAGATAAATCAGACATGACATTTACCATGCTTTCATGCAAGTTCCTATTACTTTCACTTAGATTACTTGCTGTAAATGGTGGCTTCGTATAGACACTTCCTCCTAGACAAGAGACACTTATGATTTGTAACGAGCAACAACAAAAGGCTACAGAGTATAGAACTGACAACTGCCTCACAGTCATATTTAAAGGGTTTGCAGACTTTGCCCTTATGTGCTTCTCCGCTAATACCTGAGTGGGATACAGGTAATTAGCAGCTTGGAGAAGTGGTGAGGAGCACAAGCAAGTTAAAATTGGCTACAACTGGCTAAAAATTACCTAGTAGCCTTCTGTCTGGTGCTTTCCAAACTTAAAACCTAGACACTGTCTGTCTGTGCTCTCAAACCAAGAAACCCAGAAACCCTCTGCCTGGTGCCTTCAAACCAATGGGGGCCACAAGTGAGACAGCTGGTTCTGGTGGCAGCAAAAGTAATTTCTTCCACAAGGACCATAGGTGTGACAGACATGGCTGAGAACAAGGTGGATGTCTGGTGTGCAGTTGAATCCCAAACCACCATTGGAAGGAGCCCACAGGGAGAGGATGGTGTGAGCTGCCCTAATAAGCAAATCATGGCTTGGTCACCCCTGATCTAGGTGAATTATTTGCCTACATTAAAGCACAAAGATGCTTGAGTGATTTAACAGTTCAAGAATGTCAGCTTGTCACTGAAGAGATTATATTTGCACATAAATACTTGCATTCATACAAAAAGCTCTTGGTTTTTTTTGTAAGAGTGGCACAAATTTTTCTGTTGCTTGAATTATTGCCTATATGGTTTAGTTAGCCTCCTATAAGCACCTTTGTTTTTCTTCCAGAGTCTGCAGGGACATCATTAATAAAACTGGAGCCTAACACTTCTTAGTGTGGAGGTGTTAAATTGTTTGAATTTAAATAAATATGGAAAATTTATATCTCTAGTCATCGTTATTTGGTATTCCTCAATGTCCATGTAAAAATTTTCAGTCACTCAATGAGATAACAGAAAATATGGTACATCACTGTCAATTATTTTTTTTTACTTAATTTTCCCTAAATTCTTCTTGAGAGTCCAGATCATTAAATCAGGAGACTGCAAAATAAACTTCCTTTACTAAAAAGTGTTCCTATCCAAACTTGCAAAGAAATTTAAAGCAAATGAAATTGAAAGGCTCAAAAGCCAAGTAAAATCCAAACAGCAAAAGTATTTTAATAAGAAAAAGCCAACATAATTTTTAAACAATCCTATGATTTTTTGAGGCTGACTCATGATTCCGTAATGTTTAAAGTTGGCAATACTGATACCCTGTGATTTAGATGACTAATCACAGACTGAAAAGCTAATAATCAAAGTAAGCAGTTTGTGAAGTACCCGCAGACTAGAAAATATGTATCTCAACTACTCAGCAAAGGCTTATGTATAAATTGACAACAAAGAGAATCAGTTTATATAACTGTTTCACAAAGACAGAAAAGAGCTAATCAGTTAATCAGTTATTTTATTTGTATCACATAATGCTACCAGCTGCAGTACTGAGTGTGAAGAGGGAAGAGCATGAAATGGAGAGAATAACAGGGTAGCGCTTCAGCACTGCATTCACAGGGAACAGGGAAGTGTGGATGGAATTCAGCAAGCAAAATGCAAGAGTAAAAACTTGTTTGAAATAAGAGTGCAATTACACTGCACACCAGATGAGAACATACCTGGGGGAAGGAGGGAAGCAAGCACACATGGAAGTTACAGAAAAGTGATTTTCTGGCCATAAAGAGTTAAATCTGGGTTAGAAATGCAGTCCATGGAAGATGACTATGGGGAAGACTAAAGAGAATAAAAGCAGAAGACGAAACATAATTTGCAGACAGGTGGAGGCAACAGGGGTGACTCCTGGTTTCTTGGCGGGTTTTCTGATTAGATCAATTTTTTGTGCACAGTAGTTCTCAGCTGGGCTCTTTTCAATCTTACATCTTATCTGATGTCTGTAAGCAGACAGCAGAAGGAGGTATATGTAGCACATGCTTGGCACCAGTTATATTTCCTAACAAGAAGATGGATTTTTTTCTGTAACTCTGCTCATAGCAAAGTGATGTTGGCAGAAAGCTAAAGCATCTACACATATTGAAGCTGCTCAATCAGCTTAGATCCCTTAAAGTAAAAATGACAAGGAAGAATGCTTTCTAATTTTCAGAAGTTAAAGAGAAATACAGCTAATATGACAGTTGAAGAAATACAGTTAATATGGTGGAACTTAATTTATTGACTTGCAAAGGCAGAAAACAAAACCATTTTGAAAAGGAACACCAGGTTTCTCTGAATTAGTATTTTTGTTGCTACTTCATAGCAAAATATAAAGAATGTGCAGCGTTGGCCCACAAATTTGTATCCTCTTTATATAAAATTTATGTCTTCTTTATATAAAATCTATATTCTCTTTATCTAAAATTCAATAGAGCTGTTAGTAGTTTCAGAAAATTTGCCCGCAAAGGCATATTTAATTACAAGTCTGCCAAATGGGAGTTTCGCTTTCTTTTGAAGAACCTGTTTTAGGCAGGGTATTACATTAGTAGGATCTCTAATCTGATCCTGCATGGAAGCTCATATATCCCTGGGAAAAGGAAAACATGGCACACACTGTTTGAAAATGAAGGTTCAATAAAAGCAAGCAAACACAAGAAATTGGAGTGAATGGAGAAAAAATGTTCCATTTAGTATTAGTGCTTCCTATAGCAGCTGCCACTGATCAGCCATTATTGTAACATCTAAGGTGCGGCAAAATTGGAGTGGATCCCAAAATTCAAAAGAAGATTGCAGACTAAACAGGAAAGACAGGACGTATTTCACAGCTGTCCTCCAGATAGGAAAGATATTCCATTCCTTACTCCAGATGGAGAGCAGCTCACATTTGGATGCAGGGAGTGAGGGGGTGACTGAAATGCAGGGATTCATTCATGAGCTGCATGTACAATGCAGCTCGTTTGAACATGTTGCAGTAAGGTACTGGGAAAGGCAGGGGGGACATCAGCATAATTAATCCCATCATGCAGGAAATGTAGGGGTCACTGAAGGGAGCACTGTTGCAGGATACATGCCTCACATTCTGAGTGTGTCTGTTTTGCATTTAATAAATGCCTTAACATTAGCTATGGCATTCTAACTGCAGGGAACCCTTGTCTGGTGACAACTTCTGCCTCAGTTGACATAATTTCTTAATTAACTGTAAGATTTACTCAATAATATAGATATTTTTATAAAAAGGCATACAAGCACACAAAGGAAAAAAATATTTAAATAAATATATTTCAGAGGGTGACAGAAATGTCAGTGACAAAACATCCTAAAAATGCTTCATGAAAAAAAAAAAGAGAGCTGTACCTGGGGTGCATCAGGCAGAACATCATCAGCCAATGAAGGGAGGGGATTGACCCACTCTGCTCTGTACTGGGGCTCTCTCACCTTGAAAATTGTGTGCAGTTTTGGGGGTCACAATATGAGAAGGATACTAAGCTAAAGGAGGGCCACAAGAATAGTGAAGTGCTTCTCTCTCCATATGAGGAGCTGCTGAAGTCACTTGGTCTGTTTAGCCTGAAGAAAAGGAGACTGAAGGGAAACCTCATTGCAGTTACAACTTCCTTCTGAGGGGAAGAGGAGGGGCAGGCACTGATCTCTTCTCTGTGGTCACCAGTGACAGGACCCAAGGAAATGGCCTGAGGCTGAGTCAGGGGAGGTTTAGGCTAAATATCAGGAAGAAGTTTCGCACACAGAGGGTGGTTGGACATTGGAACAGGTTCCCCAGGGAAGTGGTCATAGCACCAAACCTGAAATAGCTCAAGAGGCATTTGGACAAGACTCAGGCACAGGGTGTGACTCTTGGGGTGTCCCGTGCAGGGCTTGGATTTAGGCTTGAATATTGTGACAGGTCCCTTCCAACTCAGCATGTTCCATGATTCTTGATTCTATGAAATGTACATGAAATGGACAAAAGTTGTTATAAAGGTTTATAAAGAGCAACTCACCAAGCAATATACTCATGATAAACTGACAAAAGAACCGTGTGTATTTTCAAGAGGTGTTTTTAATATCCAGAGCATTTCAGTACATTTATTTAACTTAAAAAATAATAATATTCATGCAAAACATATAAAAATTAAACTGAAATAAATCTTGATTATTCTGCCAGCATATATAGACTTTGTAGAGGACATCCTGTATATTCTATGTGTTCTTACTATTCATACCATTTGATATATGTTTACAAGACATGATATTGTTCCACCCAGTTCACCTCTCCCCAGACACTTGTAAACTAACATACTAATCTAACAATAGACATTAAATATGACAGTTTGGGGATCTGCCTTGGGGAACTCAAATATTTATATTTTATTTCATGAACACTTTGCAAGCTCATACACTTGTTTATGGTTTTTATTGCAACATTGAATTGTTTGTCTTGCTTCAAGGAAAGGAGATACTGATATATGAGGAGTGGTTCACATGTGCTTCTCTCTTCTATTTTCCCTAAGAATAAAGTTTGATTCATGTACTAAAGGCTTTGCCAGAAGCCTGCCTGTCCCTGACTGAAACTGTCACAGCCTCTGCAGAATTAAATGGCAGCATGGGGGAAATGCAAAGGAATTGTGCACAAGTTGTTATGAGACAGTCTCGATACAGCTCTGGAGGGAAAAAAGGAACAGCACCCCAGAGCTCATCCCTCCAGAGGGACCTCTGCCTTGGCCTCTATATCCACAACAGTCTTTGAGTGCTGCTAAAGGTCAGGCCAGAGCAACCAAGGGTTTGAACATAAGTCAGGGAGTTCTGGAAGATCAAGACCTCCTCAGTGCTAGAGGGGTGGTTATGAGAAGAGATCAGGACAGCAGGATGCCTCCACTAGAGTAACTATCAATGCCTGCTGCAGTGAGCTCTGGAGTCATCTTGCAGAAAGGAGGCTCCCAGTAGTGCACTGAAACTAGGAACTAGTTTATGTCATGGAACTGCTCTGCTCTTACGATCATTAGCTCATTGCAGCTGTGCATCTCTATCTGAACAATTTATTTCTTCCCTGAAAAACCGTAAAATGTGGACGCAAAATGACAACAAAATCCAAAATTTGGCAGTGCATGAACATGAATTCTTGCATTTCAGCCTGCATGACACCTAGCAAAAATCTGCCTCATATCCACCATCATGTCTGCCTCATTTCACTCTCCAAGCTCACATCACTACTTGCTCTGCAGCCTCTCAGATGACCACTGAAATCTCCTTAAGTAGAATCCTTTTCTGAAGATCTGTTAACCTCCAACAGATCTGTGATTTTTGGTAGAGAAAAGAAAAACAGGTAGCCATTTCACAGTACTGCTTGGGTGTATTTGATCTGAGAACTGCCAGGATATAACCCTCAACTCCCCCACTGATGATGATGCTGTTAGATCCCTGATGCACAACTAACAGACTGATTAGAAGTGAGACTGTGGCCCCAAGGAAAACGTGAAAGCAGACAACCAGCATAGCTGCAGTGTAGCAACTCTGGGCCCAGGACTGTGATGGTGAGCTCAGCTCACAGCAGCAAAGAGCCTGGGGACGAGAGAGGGCTGTGGGTCAGACAGCAGGGACTCCCCAATGCCACAGAGCCGCCAGAGGGGCTGGGAGTATCAAAAAACCAAACCACCTCAGCCATGAAGGTGCTGTACATATAGTGGATGGGATTCACATGACTCATATTCCTGCTCTCCATAGGCAACAGAGAGAAGCAGGCACCCTGAGAGAGACATCCAGATGGGTTTCTATAGCAGACAGATGAGCCATCTCTGAAAGCCTCTTCTCTCCATTGACTGCAAAGGCTGACTACACAGGATCCACTGCAGTGTACTCTGTGGCTCAAAGAAATTGAAAATTATTGCACCACAGTTAGCTTGACTCTATTTTCCAAATATACAACTCATCTCGGACTTCTATATATTCTGAATTTTGAAAAAAAATTGTTTACTTCTGCTGGTTTAAATACTAGTTACTCACCAGTCAGTTTTGCATTTTGCTTCTTTTATATTACATGATAATAGGCATGAAAGATTTTTATTATAATATTTATAAGTATATTTACACACATATATCTAGCCTACACATAAATGTTTGAATGCAGATATTTTTAAAATTTTGTTCTCAGCCTTCACTGTCAAGTATCATTGCTGTTTTAAAAAGCATTTATATGAATATTTACATTTGAAAGTGTGCTACTAGAGATTTACAGTAAGCTTTCACATGCCGTATTTCAAATGCATATAATGGTATACATCTTGTTTTAGTCAGTAGACTCGAGCATAGCCTGTTCCATATTTTTCTGGGTTCTTCTGAAACCTTTGAAATAGAAATCAATTACCAGTGATTTTAAGGGGGTTTTGACTGGACACCTTATTATCTTATTAAAACAAGTGGCCCACTTTACTTCTATTTTAAAATTCTCACTAAGTTGGAAGGCACAGTAATAGCACTGTCACTCTGAGAAATGCCATACACCTCACCTGAAAAGACATGTTTGGAGAGGTAAAAACACATTTGGAAAGAAAACCTGTAATTGCTATAAAAGTCACAGGTTCTGTGAGGTTGGAAGCAAAGAGTAGCAAATGTGGTGGCTGACCTGAGGCTTATTATCTGCTTCACCCTACTGTATCATCCACTTCTACCAAGGCCGATGTTCATATTTCAAGCTCTACATAAAGAGCTGAGGCTAAATCCCCAAGTCCTTCACCAAAACTGGTGTTAATTTAACTTAATTTTCAGCCATAGGTTCTTGCTGTGTTTTTGACTGCAATGTAGGAAAGCACACTCCTGTCAGATCCTTTTACTCTGCTCTAGATTTGTGTTCAGCAGTCTGGGGAACCTCCTCACCTTCCCTTCCACAGGAACACACATCCCTGCTGGCACGCTCTTCACAGAGCTCTGCGCCTCTGCTGCTGTGGGTTGCCCCGCCAGGACCCCCCAGCACGTCCATGTCTGCTGGGAATGCCACCAGCACCCTGCAGCATTCAGACTGCCACCCTGCCATCAGGGACAAACAAATCTTCATCTCAGCTTCTGCCTCCTATTCCTTGTCCATATGCCTTCAATCTTAATGCTCAATTTATTATATTGCACTTGAATTAACAAAGCAAAATAATGAACAGAAACCATTAAGAGAAGAATCCACATAATTTTGTAGCATCTACATGTCTTCCACATGCTTTACCAGCCAAGTTTTCATTTAGACCACTGCTAAAGTACTGAGCAGCTTTCAGTCAATAACAAGTCTCTGCAGATTCCCCCCAGGAAAAGACATAGTCAAACCTGAAAATGAGACAGTTGTTTATTCCTCCCAGCACAGTTGTAGGTTTTAATCAAAATACCCTGTGATACTAAGCCAAATACTTGAGAGAAATGAAATTGCTTCTGTATCCACACAGTTGTTTCCATCAACCAATCTATAGTCCTGTCAAAGAAACGTAACGGATTTATTTGACAAGTCTTCCTTGCCATCAAACCATATTGACTGGCATTATTTGTGTTTGTTATGTTGAGTCTTCCAGGGTAACTGTTCCAGTATTACAGTGGAATCCTGATTAATGGAAGAGGAGGGTGTATATGTGTTCTAGGTCTCATTTCTACCCTTGACATTTGAACTATATTATAGCACTTTTTGAAGTTTCTGAAGTCTTAGCTCTCCAGGATTCACACTTAGTGGTTCAGAAGCCACCTCAGCTATTTCCTCCATAACTTTTTGGGGGGGAATTACTCAGAACTGACAACCTGGAAAAGCTTGGAAGATTTCCATCACCCAACACAGAGCTTTCACAGAGAGCTGTCTGCCTTTTGCCAAGATAACAAGCAGTGCTCAGCCACTTCACAAAAAGGGAGATCTGGGCTGGAGAAACACGGAATGCCCTGAAGAGTCAAGGCTGCTGTGCCTATCATTGCTGCTCCTGTGCACATCTCCTCAACAGGGAATGTACACCTTTATTACAATTTTGCCATTTTCTTCTGAATACAATCATAATTAGTGTAATTATTATGCAAAGAGATCCAAGAAATTACTGCAGAACATGCACACTTCCAGATGTGCTTCTCAAGGTGAAGTGCTGATGGTAATAAAATTGCTACTACACCTCCTAAATAACCATAAATTCAATGGGAGAAAATGAGGCAACCTAACTTGAGCTCCGGTAGGAGAAAATAAGGAGAAAGAACTCAGATTTTATCATAAGGACAGAGAGGAAATCAAAGGATAATGATTTGTCTTTTGTGTTTTAAATGCAGTATTTTGTCTGTCAGATTCATTCATCTGATACAAAGAGCAATAGCATACACTTCCAAGATAAAATCAATTATGTATTATCTTAGAGTTGTACAATCTCACTCTCCACAGAGGCCTTAATGTGACTTACATATAGCATAATTCTTATTCCAGATCTCTGAACAAAGCTAAATTTTACTGACAGTTCACTGTACAAATTCCAATTTATGGTTTTTCCTACATTCTCAGAGAGTATAAAATTGTAAAGAACATCTCTGCTTGAAGTAAAATATGAACTTTGAAACAGAATTAAAATAAAAGAGGCAAATTAAGACTAGTTTGATTTAATTCATTACCTCAGAACATTTCTGCTTACTATACCCTCCTATATTTATGTCAGTTTTTTAAATAAGTGAAAAAAGGCTTTGTTCCTCAAAAACTCCTAAACTGTGGCCAAGTTACCCACATTTTAAGTAGTTGCTTAATTTGTCTCCATTATGAAATAAAATAAGGAAATAACTCTTTTCTCTATTCCATTAAAGGGTTTCTGTAAAGTTAAAGACTATTTTGTTAACATGGCATTGCAAATTTCAAGCAAACTATTTTTGTAAAAGCTAAAAATAATATATCACATTTCAGATTATCTTCATTTGCCAGGTTTTGGCAGAATTCACAAAAGTACAGCAGAATATGCTGGAAAATTTGCAGAGTTTACAATGCTTAGCTCATCTTCAAAGGGAAAAGTTAGTTTCCATTTCCAAAAAGATTCTTTCAGGAACTTCATGTTTTGTTTTGGTTTTTTTGGGTTTTTTTTTTTTTTTTTTGAATGCTTAAGGCATTTCAAGCTTAAATTTGAAAGCTTTAAATTTAAGCTTTTCCTTGACTATCCAAGCTGCAATCACATTGTGTTTCAAGAGTGTTCTCACTAACAAGACAGTAGCCAGTCCATAAAACATTTCATTCATTCCCTTTGAAGAGATCAATTCCCATTAAGCCATTCTTGTGACACCTCTTAGAGAAAACGAGAATGGAAGGACATCACATGCCAGTGGAACAGTGAGCCTCCATGCAGCAGAGCAGAAGGCAACGTGGGAAGCATTAATAGGTCAGTTCCTAACTGGATAAAACTTTGCTCTGAGAACATGGACAATGAAAGGTATAGTTAGTACCTTTCATTCAGTGTGTCCAGGGTTTTACTTTTAAAAGGATCTGTTATCAGAAAAAAAATTGGAACAACCATAATTAGTCTACTGACAGAATAGCTGAGTGGTGTATACACAGATGAAAATGTGAAATCTTAGGCAGGAATGAGAGAGAGGTCAAACCACCTTTGTGAACTGTGCTTTCCTAAATATTAACCTGAATTCCTAAGCAATTACTATTTTCCAGAAGATCCTCAGTGATTGTATTTTATGGGGAAAATATGTACAAAGTAAAGTGTAGCATATAAGCAATGATAAAAAGAGCATTAATTGTAACAAACAGTACAGAATGATGGTACTCTCAAGTCCACTTGATGTAGGAGTATCTGATGAAAAGAGATGTTCCCAGCAACTCTTGCAAGATGCAGAAGAGATGATTAATACAAAAGAATCTGGCAGAGACTGATATTCATAAAAACCACTTCTCATGAAGTCTGGGCTGAAATGCCATGGTCTGAGTAGAAGAGCCAGATTATCATAGTGTACAGCTTTGATCATGGACATTAGAAAGGCACTACCAAAACGTCAGTGTGCTCAAGCCCAGTCTGTGGATAACAAGTGATGTGTCCTCTTCTCTCTTCCTAGGTTTGGTTTCCAGATTCCTTGTCAGAGCCCTTCCATGCTTGTGTCATGCTTTCTGCCTCTCTGCTTTAGTGTCCCTCAGTGAACATGGATCAAGCATATGTTTAGAATAATCTCCCTAATTAGCAACTCTGTATTTTGTGTAACTGTGATATTATATAGTCACCATCCACCAAGCGCTGTATGTTTCACTGACAGGTAAGGAGGCAAAATGGGACACATTTATGGGTCCAGGTGCTGTTAGATTCAACACTTTCTCCTCTGATTACCTACTGTAACCAGAAAAACTCCACTAGGGAACTATGAATGCATCTTCTCATGAAAACTGCATAAAATGAGAATCCTGAGATCATTGCAGTGAGCAAGGGCACAGCCTTGTCTATGGAAATAATTGAGTGAGCAATATGACCAGAAGCCCTGTTCCCTTAGGCACTCCCTTTCAATCTCCTGGACTTCCCCAGATGGAACTTTCTTCCGTACATGGCTGCCTATGCTCTTTCTTACAAAATACACTGGAACATTTCAGAGGCTGACAGGAGGTAAGGAAATGGGTTTTAAGTTGTTTCCATAGCTGACTAGAGTCAAGCAACCAGCATCTGTCACTGAGGGTGAATTCTCATTAACTTCTTGATCCCTCTTACTACAGCTCTTCTATCTTCAATTGGAAAATGCTGGAATTTTTCCCTTGAGCTATCTTTTGTTTGGTATTTTTTTCACCAGAGAAGGACACGCAGAATTGAATAGTTAAAAATTATTTCTTCTTGTAGTGCATATGCATATATATATATATATATATATATATATATGTATAACTATTTCAGTGAGTATAGAGCACTACGCATTCAGAACACCAGCAGTCCCTTCCTCAAATAAATACCCCCACCAACTCTAGCTTTTTTTTATCTTGCCACATTAAGATTTAATTATTTTTGCAAAAGGAGAAACGCCAAAGGACTTCACCAAAAAGAATGAAGTAAGACATTCAGACCAGTTTCTGGTAAACTATAAGACAGAAGACTGAGCCCCTCTTGACAGGAGAGGGAACTGAATACCTCTACATTTTTCTGGGAATGCTGCTATTATTTTATTGCTAGAAATTTGAGCTGCTCTCCAGCATGCTTGTTTTGTGCACAGTACTAGTGGGAAAGCAGTTTCACAGAACGAACCCCACAGATAAATAATTGTATATCTTGTAAATTCTAGGATTTAGGCAGTAAATCACAGCTGCTGCAAAATAACTTCCTACTTCTATCACATCTCCTTGAGGTACAGAGCAATTTGAGCTTTAATAGAAAGGAACGGTCTTTGAAGAGCACAGCTGGAGCATGTTTTGTGGGGTTTGCTGCTCACAATACAAACATGAGAAGAAAGAGGCTAGTGCAGAAATCAAACCCAACAACTCCAGGAATCAAAATGACATAGCAGTTTTGTTCCTTTCCCTTGAGAGACATCTCTGTTAGCACAAGGCTGTGTTTCCAGCAAATGAATGAAGGAACCAGGGCCTTCTGATTCCCATTAGACTTTCTCAGTTTTGTATCATTGTTGGAGGGTTTTTTAAATCCCCATGAGAGTTTTTGCTAAGTCAGGGCTCAGAATAAGTACACTCCTTGCTTGATTTAATCTAGGCCCTGATGAAATAGCCTAGTCTTATCATCTGCTGCACCTTGGTCTGCACATAAGCTAGGCAGCATTTCTAGTGTGGTATAACACAATACTCTATAAAGGAAGACTAAGTGGAACCAATAGCAATCAAACTGCATTTTATAAATCTTTCAGCATATATAGCAAACGTAAGTCAGAAAAAAACAGGCTATGAAGCATATTTATTCATACTCTAGGTTAAATCTACAATGGAAAATCCCATTCAGAACTAATTTCCTTATTTGAAGCTTAAGAAAATAGCACGTAATCCACATGACATCACATATTCACTGTCTGGATAATAGACAGAGGGACAACAGCTCACATAGAAACAGAAAAGTAGTGGTAAACTCTGCAACAGGTGCCTTAGCAAGAGGATACATACATTTGTACAGATCTATACACATTTACAAAGTCTAGTAGGGGTAGTTATTTGGACTAACTAAATTACCCTAAATCATAAAAACTTCAGACTACCTATGTAGAATTTAATGAGGCAAAGCTAGACGTTAGGGACACTGTTTAGTGATGGACTTAGCAGTGTTAGGTTAATGGTTGAACTCAATGATCTTAAAGGTATTTAAACAATTCTATTATTCTATCTCTGCCAACATGCCATCTAATTCTGTTAAGTGAGCAACCAGGAGCCACAAAATTTGAGTTAGATTATATTATTTGAGTACAGGGTACAGACTGATCATTTGTGACAAAATTAGCAAGTCACTTTTCTATTAAAACTTCATGGACAGATATATACATATTTAAAAAGGCTATGCTTATTTTAAGTGTTTAAAAAGAAACGGACATTTGAAATTTCTAGTCTTTCAGGCATTTTGTGTTTGGCATCTGTTTAAGATCCTGTCTTTCATTTACAAAATATATATACACATGTATATCACAGTGGTTTGGCATAGTATATGAGAGTAGTTACTTGTAAAAAAAATGTATAAGATTATAGCAAGACAGTTTATCAAAACTTTGGAGCATGACACAGATTGCAAAACAGGGTCATTATCCAAGTGATGTACTTACTGCTTTACAAAGCATCAGTCAGAATCAACAGAGAATCACTTAAACTCCTATATCACTGGAGTTCGTTTCAATCTATTTCAACTGCATTAAAACACTACCAGTATCAGTGGGCTCTAGTTACAGCCTGTGATGAGCTTTGTTTCAGAAAGTGTTGCCACGGTCAAAATGCATGGCTCTCCAAGGCAGCTTACAACCTGTGTAGCCCTCAGACAGCACTTCACAAAACCCACAGTAAATATAGAGTAATAACTGTAAGAGAAGATTTGAGGCTCAGAAGGAGAAAGACTGGCTGTAGCCAACCATCAAAGACAGATTTATTCCTGGTTTTGCAATGGAAAGTTCTGATTTGCCCACCATAAAGACAAAACATGTTGACTGCAACAGGTAAGTAACAGAAAGGTAAGTCTGAAGCAGCATTACCTCTCTGCTCTTCTGTGCCATCCATCTATAACTTCTCTTCCACAGCATTTCTACTCTTCCAGGGCACAGGGTAATGGCTGATGCAGGACAATGGAATGGAATATATCCATGCTCTCCTCCACACAACTGGCAAAAAGCACAACAAAGCTGCTGTGCAGCTCTGGGAGCTTTGTGCAAGCCAAAGTGCTGCATGTTAAGATCTGGGAAGTAAATTAGGGCCCATTTCCTGGCATATGAGCTCATGAGGAAAGGCTGGTGTTTAGAGAGCAAGTTTGGCTTCTGTCCCTGATGGAAGGGCCAGTCCCAGGATCAGTTCACTGGACTACATTTACCTCAGCTGCTGAACATGAAACACACACAAGGCTTTCAGTGGGCTGCAGAGACCCAAAGCCACTGTCTCTTGCCTTACCCAGGTTTTTCTGTTTACCTCAGGATAGCTTGTGTCAATCAGTTACTCTGCAGCAAAAACATGTTTTTCAAGCCAAAAGTGCATACAGTAGTCAAGGACAAAGAGCAGATATGAAGACAGCAATCAGCCCCTCTTTGGTGTTTGCTGAGCAGTCAAGCCTGGCTGGCAGTCAGACACAAGGCAATTATTGATGTGCAAACAGCACTTTGCACTCAGTTCTAATTTATATATTTGAATAGAAAACACATATTCCACAAAATTTGTTATGTGCACACCCTTCCCCCTGCAGCAAAAATTTACTCTTGCAAAGTAAATTTATCTGATTGCAATACAAGGGTTCCATATCATGTTTGCCAAAAGCAAATACAATGCACTGGCCCTGTCCTCAGTTTTACTTGGTGCTTTTCTTTCTAAAGAAACACAATGTTACTAAATTTTCCTGGCTTTCATCTTTTTTTATTAAATTATTTCTGAGGCTGGAGTTATTCCTATAGCAATTTATACTCACTTCTTCCTCCACATCAATTTCCTTTCCTCAACCTTAGTAGTATCCTAGCAAAGGTGATAATATCCATGGGAGATTCCCCAAAGCTTGGTCTGCCATGATATACATAGCAGATGATTCTGGGCACCAGGATAATGCATGCATTCATATTGGGTGCTAGGTATTTTTTTCAAGGTACTAGATCTATAGCTGTAAAGTATCTGATGCTGAAAATAATTACAAACTGAAAGATTAAACAGTGCAAAATACTATCCAATGGTTTCTGCACACTAGGGCCACATATTCACAAACAGTGAACGGAAACCATGACTTCTGAGGTCATTGTTGTCTGCTTCAGAGAAACTACAGCATCTGCCAGTTATAAGCTTAGGCATCTAAGAAAAGATCATTGAAAATACTAATATTTTTATCCAGGTCAGCAAGAGTGTCTACAAAAGAAATATTAGAAAAAGATCCAATGGAATAAGGAAGATGGCTTTCAAGATTACAGCTACCTTATATTCAGATAAATATATTTAAATGTCTGGTCTTCAAAAAGGTCATGGTCTTTATGAATAATTCATAATGTACTTCTTACTGGGTTACTTTGCATGGGATAGAGTGTATCTTCCTCCTTACAAGGAAGGAAGATGTATTTACATCTCAGGCTCAGCCTGTGAATGCAAGGCTGTAAATAAATTTAATTTTAATCTGGTAATTCTTTAATCACTGCAACAGGAAGTAGCCCACTCATGCTAATGGCAATAGTTTACTTACAAAGCAGACTAGGAACAGAGAGCCATTAAAACTAATACTAACACCAATGCAGCTTTTCTAAATTAGTGAATCTATAATACAAAGAAAGCAATAAACATTACCCAATCTGAAACCTGTATCTGGAAAATAAGGGCTTGGATTAATTTCTGTTGGTATATTCAAGTATCTTTCCATGAAATTCCTGCTTTGCCACCTTAATTCCTCCAGGAAAACCTCTGATATCAAAATGTACTCTAAAAGTATATGTGCTAAATAATTTAAAATGCATTTTTACTGCATGCATCACATTTTCACTTTTGCTATTAATTTTTCACCATTGTATGATTATGTGTAATCAGAAAACAAAGTCAACACATAGAAAGCATGATTTGAAAATTATGCTGTGACAACTTCTCTTCTACATTTTTAGACATACTTACATGTTCATAAACAGAGACTACATAAATATTGATGAACAAAAATGACACACAAAGAAAATACAAAATATAGAGCTGCACAAGATCTACTGTATGCACCATGTATGATATTTAAATTTATTTACAGCTAATGTAGTTTATAATTTATAATACAATATAATATAATTTAATCATCAGGTATCATAATCCAAAATTGTACTTCAGGTACTGCTTTCCTACGTGCAGCACCATTAATTAATTACTAAGGTAAATAAACAAATAAATAAATAGCCTTACACCTAGTTCAGTTGAAGCATTTTCTGAATTACAGTAACATATTGATTCTTTCAATGTAATAAAACTAAATCAAATCCCAACAGCAGATGTGAACACTTAAAATGGATTTAGGACTCAAAATGGCTTGTACTATTTCTTGAAATGTGAGTTCAGAAAAAAAAACCAACAAACCTTACAGTAGAAAATTGTTATAATTTTGTATAAATGTTCAATCCATTAAAAAACCCCAAAACCTCAAATAAATGTAGTTAACTAAACACACACCTCCTTTTCCCACCTACCCCATCCCCTGGTAAAAATTTTCCTAGTAGGATATCCTGGTTTTGGTTGGGATAAAGTTAATTTTCTTCCTAGTTGCTGGTACAGTGCTGTATTTTGAGAATAATATTGATACAACACTGATGCTTTAGTTATTGCTGATAGTGCTTAGCCCTAAGTCAAGGCCTTTTCAGTGGGCCATGCTTTGCCAGTGAGCAGGTGCACAAGAAGCCAGGAGGAAGCGTAGCCAAGGCGAGCTGACCTAACTGGCCAAGGCGATACCCCACACACAGCATGGAACATGATCCTCGGGGTATAAACTGGTTAGGTATGGGGTGGGCATCTGTCAGTGGGTGATCAGGAATTGCATTGGGAATCATTTATTTCTCTTGGGCTTTACTCCGCTCTTTCCTTTTCATTACAATCATTATCATTATTACCGTTATTACTATTTTTGTTACTATTATCATTTGTGTGATCCGTGTAATTATTAAACTTCATTTTGTTTCAAATATTAAACTGTTTTTATCTCAGAGCCCGGGGTTTACCTTTTCCCTTCCCGATTCTCCTCCACCCGGGGTGGGGCAGGGCGGG
>NC_031770.1:93187779-93311076 GCF_001522545.3 Parus major
CGCTGCACGCGCTCGGCCCGGAGCTTTCTGGAAGAGCCTGTGGAGGTGCGGGGCTCTGTCCTGGCACGAATCGGTCCCCGGTGGGCCGCGACCTCCTACCTCCGCCCAGCCGGGAGGGTCTCCCCACAGCAGACACGGCCCACCGCAGCGATGGACACGGGTCGCAGGCCTGGGGCTGGCCTGGCTGTCTCCGCATGGCAGAGGGCAATGAAAGAAAGTTGAGGGAGATTTGGACTGTGCCGTTGCCCGGGAGCAACAAGCGCGGGATGATCTTCCCGCCCTATTAGTCGTATCGCACATGGACCATAGAGCCCGAGTCCTGGGTGTCATGTGTGCCGTCAGCCCTTTGTCTTCTCCACAAACGCAGGCTGCTGTCCCTGAGCCGAGAGCAGGCCCGAGCTGTGCCCACAAACACAGGCTGCTGTCCCTGAGCAGCGCCCCTGTCTGAGCCTTGTACAACCCTGCAGCGACCCCCAAGAGCAGCAGCAGCAGTGGGCGAACTTGGGGCTCTCCTGATGAATCGAGAGCAGGAGTAACCCTAAGGTGAGGAATGAACAGCAATGCGGGAAGCATGCTAAAAATGCAAAAAAGAACTCCCCTACCCTAAAAAAAAAATAAAAAAATAAAAAAGAGGAGGGAACAGGTTTCAAGTTCTTGCAGCATGCACATAAATCAAAAATAAAACCATGGCTCCAAGAAACTTTTAATTTAAGCATTGAAATGTTGCATGTAACAAGGAACACAGGGAGACATGCAGCATGTTAACAACCATACTATGAAAAAACTTTTTCATGTATTCAACTTTACCATCGTGGATTGAGAATGTTTATTAGCAGTCTCTTTTCTCTTTACATGCAAAATACAGGAAAAAGAGACAATATAATTGAATCATCTAGTCATTCATTCACTGGGTTGGATGGACATTAACTGGGAAGACATACATGGGAATAGACTAATGAAAGATCTGAGCTTGTTTGGGAAAATCAGCATAGCAATATAAGACAACCAGCATGGCAATATAGGAAGTCAGAAGTTTAGTGAGTTGAAAATGCTGAATCCTCTATACAACCCAAGAAATAAAAATAAATAAATAAATAAACAAATAAATGTGCATCTTCGGGGAAGGGTATTTAACTTCTGTTTGGAAAAACAGAAACTCACATGAAAGAACTACATATGTGGTACATTGACAGTGAATCTGAGACATCTGAAATGCATCAGACCCATAGAGCTGACCCCGTATGTGTGTGCCCCACAGAGCTGATCCATGGACAAGACAAGGCCTTACATCACACAGACAACTGGGAAATAAGCTGCCACTATTTGTACAGCATTCAAGAAATTCACACTTTGGCTTTATTCCACAGTGTTAAGCAATGCAGTACTTCTACTCCACGTCATGGTCCAGACAGTCCAAATCAACAACATCCAATATCCAGCAGTTAGGCTTCCTAAACCACGTTCAAAGAAATTTGAGCTATCTAAGGGTAGGTGCCACATAAGCCAGCATATTAGAGCAAACAGTTGAAGATTATGGAAATGGCTGAATTTTATTATTTTTTAGTTATTTTATTTTTCTGGAATTGAATAACTTTTGAGAAAGTTATTGAAGTATGAAGTATTTTGAGAAAATAGTGTGAAGGAACTTATTTTAATTTAGGGATTGAAGCACTAATCCATGAACCCCAGATCTGCATTACAAAATACTTTCTTTCAAAAACTGCAAATGTCTCTTTCAAGAAATGCCCAGAGAAAGTCCACTTGGTAGTGGAAAGATGTGGGTTCCAGAGAATTAATTCTCCCTGTAAATAGGGCCACTTCACTACAGGAAGAGGTGGAGCCTTACCAACAAAAACTCCTTAAATTTTAAAACTTTGTGGGATTTGTACATCTGTCTCCTGCCTACAGTTCTCAGGAGATTTAGCTCTTTACATATATCCTTTGTAGACAGAGCTATCTGAAGGACAGAGCTGCCTTGTAAATTTGTACTTCCATTTACTGAGAGCACCTCAAAATGCTCCAAATGCAGTGCTAAACTCGGGGTACACTAGTACTGAATTGTCATCAGTATCTTTAGCAAACCTGAAGCCCACCTCAGCCTTCTCTGCCTTGTTTTTGCTGGGATAGCATTCCCTCAGCTTACAGTGCTGGCAGGAGGATCAGTACCATGAGGTCTGGATGATGCTCAAGTATTAGCTGAACACCCTTTAAGAATGCACAGAAAACCTCAAGAAACTCGTGCTAGAAAGCAGACCGAGTTGTCTTCTCAACCACATAACCCCAAAGGCAAATATAACCCCTGAAGATTGGGAACCAGTCACTCTGGATGCAAGGGCACCCTGAGGGATGGGGGTTGTTATACACACACACACACACACACACACACACATATATATATATATATATATATATATATACATATAAAACCTTATAATAAATGTGCATTTATGTGCATTCTTCCCAAAAATACTGCACCAGAGCAGGTTTCAGGCTCCTCCAGGCAAGAACTCTGGATGTGCAACAGTGATAGCCTTGTTCTCCTCTTAAGAGCTGCACACAACAGTGTAGACACAGCCAAAACCATTCATGTTGGATATGTAGGCATTTAAATCCCAGCCAAGCTCTTTGGTTTGATTTACAGTAGAAGTAGGGCTCTTTTACTAAAGCAAAATGAAATCAAATCAAAACAAGTTAATTCCTATTCCAAAAACCAGTACTTTTTTCCATAACCTTTAGAAATTAAATGTTTGACTTGCCCGTCAGCACTCAACACTGAATTGCAGCACATCTTCTCTCAGCCTAATAAACACTGTAGATACCAGCTCAGTTTGTATGATGTTGGAGAATTCAACACCACTTAATATATCCAGGGGGGTCTACATTCTTGATTAATGTGTATTTCCCCACTGCTTTGCTCTGTTGGTTCACAGAGAAAAGGTACCAGCTTACCTGAGCTACCAGGATTAAAGGATAAACTGACAATTCAGCTTTCTCAGAATTTTATCTCAAAGTGACAAAAATCAAACACACATATCAAAGGAATTGATGCCTAATAGCAGTGTTTTACCCTAAAAAGTAGAAAATCATAAAAGCAGCATTAACAAACTGTACTGCCCACAGACCCATGTCTACCAGCAGTGGGGAAAGAAGCCCAAGGTGAGCTCAGATGTACAGAAGCTACAGCTTTGAAACTGGTGGACAATCCAGAGGTGAGGTGAGCACAGCCTGTCCTACACTTGCAACACCAAGTGCAGAGACCTTGAGAACAGTGAACTTGAGAACAGGGTAAGTGTGACCCCTCTGTCAGGTGGTGGCAACCAGCCCCTCACCTAAACCCACCCCAGGTCCTGCATGACTTCTCTGCTGGACCGAAATATCAGATTTTAAGTCAAATCACTGCAGAAAAATGCACATAAGTGTAGAGAAAGTAGGGCTGAAAGAAAGGGTGGTGGAGAGGAGGTCAGAGTCTCATTTAGCACCTGGCTGCCCCTGGGTTGCAGCATCTCATTCCTCCTCTGATCTCATAGGAAGCATTTCACACTCTCCTCAGACTGCTTCGGTGCAAAGGAGCGAGAAAACCCAGCCACAGGCAGCTGCAATTCTAAGCCACAGTCAACCCTGCTTTTTCTGAAGCTTCCCTCAGAAACGGGGAGGTGCAGGACAATAACAGCTTTTCTTCCTCCCCGTGTACTGGCAGGAATGTCTCCCACCTGTGGAAGCCTTTTCTTTTACATCTGTCCCACCACTGCAGGAGACATGCTTGGAGCACAAGGAGCAATGTTACCAAAACTAGTAATTCCCTGCTAAATTTTTTAATGCTCTTATTTATATTATTGTTTCTATCATTTTTTCTTAAATGATAAATGTGATTTATTTTGATAGGATTGTGTTAACTGGGTTAGTTTACTTAAACTGGATTTATTTTGTGGGGCTTCCCAACTCTTCCTGACCCTCAGCACAGGAAGTAGCTGAGACCAATCACCAATTTCAGGCATGAGAGGAAAATAAGGACAAGATGATGCTTTTTGTGAATGCTTTAGTATTCAGAACAGGACCAAATAACGCAGCAGGATGATGGTTTTGCTTAAAAATAAGACTTTAGAAGAAGAATAAAAGAGAAAAGATGTAATCATACAATATGAGAAGTTAATATTTTTAAATCCAGAGCAAAAGGAGGCCCCTGCCATATGTACCTAAATCTTGCAAAGGTCTAAAATGTAGGTCACATCTATTTAGGACACTGAGCATCCCCTTTGGCTAGTTCTGCATGACTTCACACTGAGACACTTGAAGAGTTGTTTGGTTCACCATGCTACTTAGCATCCAGTTCTGAAATACTATCTCTCGCCCCTGGTATAATGGGCTTCTCAGGACTGGAGACTCTGCTTTTGGGAGACAGGACCAAAAAAAGGGGCACAGCAGTGCTGGGGATGGGTGTGTGCACATCTTTCACAGATGTTTCCCTGAAGTCTCTCAGTGCTTCATTGGTAAAGGTGCCTTAGAGTGAGTGTGCTAATTTATGTTACCGGAATAGCACACAGTTCCTTCCTGTAACAGAGAATCTGGCCACTTTTACCTTGGCTTTAACTTATTAATATTTGTGTCAAAATTAAGAAAATTCAACAAGATTATAAAGAATGATTTCTCATAGACATGTGCATGGCCAGTTCTTCATCCTGAAGTCTCTTACTGCTTCAACCTGCCAAGATTTCAGTAAATGCCTCCACAGAGTTATTATATCAAAGCTTTTGCACAAACCTATGAATCAGCGACAGCATTCAGTCCTGTGTATATTCTTTGCTTGATACTAAACCCCCTGCCTGATTCAGGAAAATACAGATGTAAATTTAGAGGGTCATTTGTTTAAAGTTTTCTTTGAAGACAAAGAATATGTAGTAACTCAAACACAACCAATGCATCTAAGAACTGGACACTAAAGCATCCACCAATTTGATGTTTTTATATTACTTTAAGCTACTACATTACTTAATTGCTTACTATTCTTTGAAACACAAAGCATGAGAAATTTTGAAGTTGAAAATACAAGAGATGAAAGAGAATGCAAAGCATCTCATCTTTAAATGGGGTTTTACCACCATCAGATTTAATGTAAAGATTACTGATGTTTTTAAGCTCATTTTTCTACATGGCTCTGGGGCCTTGTTTTCAAACTAGAGAGTAATTTGGGCGTTGTTTTAGACTTTGGCTCAAGCAGAAGTGTAACTACAAATCAAAGGGTCTTTCTGGGTATTTTTGGTTATATGTGTCAGAAAGGACAAGTATAAATAGGAAACAGTACTTTTGCCCTTGTGTACTGTCATGGGGTGACTTTACTTTTAAGACAGCTTTGGGAGCTGGGACGAAGTTGAAGCTGCGAGAGGCTGATGGGAATCTTTTCTTGTGACCAATTATTGGTCATTTCTAAGAATTGACAGCAGTTTTGACCATTGAAAAGTGAGATCAACTTGTGAACACCACCTTAAGATGTAAAGCCAGAGTTCTCTTGTTCTCTTTGGTTTCCAGCTTCTGAAGAGGTAACAAGGCTCTGTCTTGGCCTCGTCCCCCCTGCTCCAGGCCGGACAAGGCCGCAGAGGGCAGGAGGGGCAGAAACGGAGCCGGCCAGCCTGGCTTGGTTTGCAGTTTCTGCTGCTGGACTGAAACCTGACACCATGAACATCTGCAGCTTTCCAAGACTTTAACTCTTTTACTACCTGGATGAGACTTAAAGATTACTCCTTTTTCCCAGAGAGACAGAGAGAGAGAGACAATCAACATGAAGAAGACATCATAAAACCATCAAAGACAGTGAAGAAAAGAGTTAAGTTTTAAATGGGAAAGAGACAATAAGGAGATGCTTCATAAGCTGAAATATTTTTCTGTTAAAGCTATGGAGATGGACAATAATGTTCTGAAAAAACTCCTTTAATTCATGACAGAGTATATTGGGAGGAATGGAGTGTTCAAAGTGTGGACTTTGAGCAAGAGGTGGAATGTGATACAGTGAGGTGCTGGAACAGAGGGGAAGAAGTAATAGTTGAGGATTTGGGGCCGCTTGAGAGGCAAAGAAAAAACTTCTGTTTCCAGGGAAGCTCACAGAGACAGATGAAGAGAACTTTTACCTTTGAATAACTCATCCTTAAAAATGACATCCCTAGACTCATTTGACCCATAGCACACCTCAGAGTGATGTGAAATGGGAGGAGTGAACTGATGACAGATTTCTGGGCAGCTGGCATCAGAGAAATAGAAAGCTATAACAGAAATAGTTTTCTTGTGAAAAACTCCATAGATTAGGAGAAGAAGACTTCTGCTTCTCTACAAAGACTGATGAAAAGATTCTAACAGGAATTGGGACTGATTTAAATACCAAAGTTCCAAGTTTTTTGTCTCTATGTTGTCATGTGAACAAAGAAATGGTTGGGTAGTGGGGGAGAAAGAGGTTTTCTGGAAGTTATTCTGGTTTTCTTATTCTTGTAGTTCTGTTAATAAACTTTCTTTATTCCTTTTACATTTTAAGCCTGTTTTGCTCTTGTTCTAATCCATATCTCACAGCAAGAAATAAGTAAGTTTTCTAGTAATTTTTTAGTTACTGCTTTAAAACCACGACATTTATTATTTGGTGCATTGGCCGGGAAATGAAATTGGCAAATCTAAACCGCTACATGTACTAAAGTTGTCTGTCCATTTGATAACTTGCAGTAACAAAGGGGCTGAAAGGGGCTCTCACTGCTAATAGGGAAGGAAGAAGATATTTTCCAATTCTGTATACAGAGCACTATGTCTGTGCATAGTCATAGTCATTCATAGATACATATGCATATGTATCTGCCAAGGGCTAAAGAAGTATCAGGTTACAAGGGTTATCCAAACTGGAAAGAAGTAGTATGCTGATGTGAGAAACAAATTGGCTATAAACTGCTAATTGTTGAAAAAATAGTCTTTTTCTTAGGAATACAGTGAAACTGAGTCATTACCTTCTCATTTGCTCAAGTAACCATCTTACACTTCAATTGATTTATTGATGAAAAACTTAGAAAAAGAACTAGTAAGCATCTTGGAAACTTTAAGGCACATTTTTATTGCTCACAATTGAGGTCCCATGAGCTTGCAACACCAGAATGCTGGACAGCCACCATTTTTTGTCTGAAAATGTTTCTTTACAACAAATTTACTGCAGAATATACTTCCATAACAATGTGAAAATAATAATAAAGCAAGTACAATGTATTTTTACAGTGTCAGGTCATTGCAATCTTGCCTTTCTATTAATAGAATTAGTCTTTTCATACACAATCTTTTCTGTAGATGAGATACATAGAAAATGCAAGAATTTACAAGCTTAGGCTTTCCTTGCTTATTTGAATTTCACAAATGTTCAGCATATATTTGGCAACTATTTTCTTTCATTGTGAAAGACAGATCCCTTTGCATCACGTAAGATGATGTATTTGTTGTTTCAGCACCTCTCAGGTCTGGAACAAAACTTTAAAATGTCTCTTTAGTTTAGAGTTCAGTATTAATGTACTTGATAGTACTTTGTAAGGCTTAGTTAGTATTGTTTTATTCATATGTACAACATTCAATGGAAAACTTTAATTACATATTACTGATACAGTACAACTGCTAAGTCATATCTGGGACCATCTATTCAGGAAAGAAAATGAATGCAAATCTTCTAAGAAAAATATGAGAAAGGGAGAAAGAGCAACCTTTTCTGAGTAGTAGTATAACCTTGAATTTACATTTCAGTCTGGGTTAGATTTAATGACAGGTTTTTTTACAGTAATTTTTTGACACTGAAAGTATCATTCACATCCCCATGCAGCAAGCTCATCTGTAGAATGAATTTGGTATCTAGCAGTAGCAATGCCTCATCTCAGCTGCTGAAGACTGATGAAATGTAAGGGGCAACTCTGACAAAAGCTTGAATCAGTGCAGGAAGCGTAAGGATGCTCTGAAAGGTTCTTGATAAACGAAAAACACTTTCAACTCCATGGCATATGTATCAGCAGATTGCAAATTTGTGTGTTGGAGGGGCTCCCAAAACAATCTTGCAAAGGCTGCTGTACACCAATGAAAGGCCAACAGTGGCTGGTATTTGAATCTAGCCAACCCACTACAGTGTGGGTTTTTTCTGCCTTTCTTATTTCTTCAAAGAGATATGGGAAAGAAAGGAGACAAATCTCTCTGTATCAACAGAATAAGGAGCCATACTCTCAATTCCAGCCCGTTAATTTCCACAAGCTACCGGGAGCCGCAAGGAACAAAGAGAGAAAAAAACACCAAGGAATTTTGTCCTTCCACCAGCATTTTTGCAATGCAATGGCACCCCTGAGACTTTCATATTGTTGCTGAAAGGGATTTTAAGCACTGCATTGCAGTGCCACTTTGCTGGGAAGTTGCCTTATAACATCTAGATCAGTTGAAGCTATTTGTCCTCTGCCTTAGCTTGTGACTTAAGTGGCAACTGAAAGATGCCATTTGCACCAGTTTCTTGCTGACTTTAAGAAACAGCCTAAAACAACTTAAAAAGAATAGCTCCAATCCTTCCTGGAATGGAGTAAAGGGACTGCAGTCCATAGTGAAATTGTAAAATTGATGTGTTTATGAGTCAAAAAAATTGAAAATTTTTTTCAAAATTTATTTCAAAAGTACAGCAATGAGTTATCACTTTTCTTTGAATCAGATGGTTGCAGTAATGAAATAATATTGAATTTTCCCAACCAAACAGTCAAATCTGTGCTGTGAAAGCAGACTCATTGGTGGTAAATGCACGTGTGATCCAAGGGGGATGTTGACTCCTGACCAAACTATAGCTTTGCTAAGTTGGACTGTCAGAGAGCAATAAACATTTCCAGTTAATTGTCCCACAGACACAAAGCAGTAGCCAAAAGCTTTTGATATCAAATGGATGTAGTAGGCAGACTGCTTGGTCATCACCTTCTCAGTGCACTCTTGGGCCAACTGGTTGGGATCAGAGACATTTGGTACAAAATGTAAGTTTTTGAATAAACAACTACTATCTGAACTAAGTTCAGTCCCAGCTGTGCCAGGAATAGCAGTGGGAAGTGAAGTTTCCCAGGCTGGGTCTCAGAAAGGACAGGCACTGTGGAGGAAGTGGGAGAGGTCTGGAGAAGAGGAAGGTGTCAGGAAGGAGCAGGGCTGGACCAGCTCCAAAGGAACCCAAGCCCAGAGGTAAGAAGCAGTGAAGGTACTGAGAGCAGAGAAAGCAAAATCACTGAGAAATACCATAAAATGTTTTGAACTGATCACTAAAAAGAACTAATTTCTTTAAGTTATTTCTCTTGATCCCTCAAAAAAAGAAGTCACTGACTTATCTGCATAAGGCAGCATAAGACAGTGGACAACCAGATAAACATGTAAATTGGCTGAGGCTTTAAAATACTTTCCTTTAATGATCTGTCTCACTGGATAAATGCTGCCTAGGTAGTACCTAGAGCAAAATGGAGAAGCTGGAGCCTTAACACAGACAACTTGATTAAAAGCTTAATAACTTGAGTAAGAGCTGGAATGGCACCTAAATTCTGGTCATAATGTAGGTTAAAGGCTGAGCTTACATCCAGACACAGGATTAGGCATTAAACTTGACACCTGGAGGACTCATTCCAGGGGGACCAGAAATGGGACAGAGATACTATTAATTCCGTAACCGTGTCACCAGTCTTAAGCAAGGACTCATGGCCAGAAACTTCATAGGACTATAAAAGCCTGTTTCTTATTGCTACTCTTCTGTCTATATAATTATATATGTATGACTGTCTTCATCTGTTAAAAAAACACCAAAAAACAAAACCAACTTTTTTCTGGTATGATAATACAGTCCTTGAAATACTCTCAATAGGAACAATAATAATACTAACAATAATAATAATTGTAATATGGGTGTTAGTTATGGAGTACACTGCCTTTTCAATGAAGGTTCAAATTAAATAATTCAAAATTAACTATTACTATTGTTGCTATTATTATTGTAATAATGCCATGAGAGAAAGACGCTCTAAAACTTCAAATTGTTCACAAAAGAGACAAAGGTTAGTATTTTAATCTTTCTCCCCCTCACTGATTTCTAACAAAAATTGTGTAATAAAAACAAAGGAATCCCAGTTGTTTCTTAATACCTTCTGAGCAAAAATAAATCACTTGAACTCCAGAGATATTTTTGAAAGTGAGCTAAAGGTGTATTATGAGTGAGTAGGAGGCTCGGTGGGTGAATATAATAACTGCTTAGGTATGAGGGGTATATCAAAATCTGTAAGGAGAAATGTGGTTACTCTGTTTAATGGATGGAAGAGCAGTCACACAATTCATCTTCACTAGTAATTCTAGTGAGCGTTGTAGGGATTTTTACAGCAGAGCCATACATCAGTATAAACCACAATTCTTCAGTTGGTTGGCAAAATCTAGTGCAGCACTTCTGCTTTGGTTAAATGCTCTTTTTCCCATTTCTATAAGTACAGAAGAACAAGAAGAGAGTAAACATTTTCACTTTTGGCATTCCACTTCAGATTTCCTATCTAGATCTTCATGTAGTTAGCTATTACTGCCTTCTTGGTATTTCTAGTAATTTCAAAAACATCTCAATGTAAACCTGCAATCAAGCACCAACAGCTTGACAATTATGCTTTGCCCTGTTGAGAGAATTCTTTTGAAATGCATATAGTGATTTATTTTAAAATATTTTGCTAAATAACCATGTAATGTTTTTATATATTCTGCATTATATGCCATGCTCTCCACTGACTGCTGACAAAAGAGCTTTAGAAGGGGCAGGAACTTTGATCTTAACTTAATGTAATCTGGTTATGTAAGATGCTGTTAAATGCTGTTTCTGTATGGGGTCTCCTCTTCTACAGGGATGTCTTGGGATGTGGTGTCAGGATTTGGCTTTGACCAAACTGGGCAATGCAAGGCCAAATCAATCACAGTTACAGCTTTCCCTGTAACATAGGCAATTTTATTCAGATTAGAGTCATTCATATACTAACATATTAACAATTTTAAATAATTCCAGCTGGACCTTCATTCACAGGGCAATACAACCCATGACTAACACCTACATTATGATTTTTTTCTGCTGAAGTGTTCCTTACCTTCAAGACTCATCTTTGCTGAATCTTAGCATCTGATTTGCAAAGCCAGGGATGCTGTCCAAAAACATGTTCCAGTTTCCGTACAGTATGTACTCCCAACAAAGTGTTTCACTTACACAGTTTTAGTCAGAGCTCACTATTCCACATTACGCCTAGCTGTCAATTCCAGCATTCATAATTACATTTATTAACCATACAAACAAAGCTGAAGTCTGTTTGGTTTTCCCTAATTTGACCAACATAATTATCATTTCATAAGCCCTCCTATTAGCAAAATATTGGGTCAAATAATTTATTGATATAACTCAACCAAAAAACAACAGAATTACCCCAGAGAATAATTTGGCCTATTAGGTTTTCATTTAATAGTGAATGCCTAACCTGTAATTATCATCTTATGAAAATATAGCTACATAATAGAATCACAGAACAGTTTGGGTTGGAAGAGACCTTGAAAGATCCTCTATGCCAGTCCCCTGCAATGAGCAGGGACATCTTCCGATAGATCAGGTTGATGGGTCTGGGCCAAATCCAGAGGTGGATTTCATCAGTGGAAGACTCTCCACTGGCCTCAGAAAGCCTTAGGCTGCATCCAAAGTATGGTACACTTGAGACTTCAGGTTCAGCAGAAAATTCATTTTCAGTGTCTTGGTCACCAAGCTGAGGATATTGCCTTCAACTGAGACCTCCTGGTCTGACCAAACAGCCCTGTAGGAGAAGAAGTTCAGCATCTCTCCCTCTCCAAGATCAACAGCGAAAGCACCAGGATAAAACAGGAGAGGCACAGGAGAGATTATAAATCATCGCTTGACATGGCAGCTCAGGATGAAAAGGCTGATAAATACCTGGCCATGTTTTATGCTATCCCAATACCCTGCTTTTCTGCTTCCCCACTGGAAAAACATCTCACACAAGCACAGCTTGTTACAAGCAGATAGGCACATTTCAGAGTTTATACCAAGAGCCCTGTGCCCTAATTCCAAAACTTCAAAAATGAAGGTAAGCACCTGAATCTCTTCTATACCATAATGAAAATACAATAGATTTCTAGGTGGGAGCCAAATGCTATCTGCAATCTCCAATGCCTTGTGTGATTTGAGACCATATTATTTGAGAAATTGCTTCTGTCCCTGTGAAATCTTACTACAGTCAAGATCTGCAGGGATGTTCAATTGTGTTTTTATGGTGTAAGTGAGAAGGGTTTTTTTGTGATGGGGGGCTGAGTTGGGGAGTACCCTCAGGGTTTGTGAAAGCTCAGGTTTGTTAACTTTCCAAGTGTACTGTAAAACTCCTCTTAGGCTACAGTGCAAGAACAAGCTAAAAGCAGTGGAAAATGTTATAGTCATGAGCTTCCTCTGGCACAATTTAATGTGTGCAACATACAGAAAAGTTAAGAGGAACACAGCTTTACTTGTTGCATCGCCTGTATGGTAGTTTATGCATGCAGAGGAGAATGCAGAACAGGTGATGAAAAAGTGCCGACTGGTCAGTTATTAAACCTGCCTAATCAGCACTGGCCACATAGAGCTTGGAAATTCATCTGACTATTCTGCTCATAACAGTATTGTCTTCTCTGCATGACTCCTTCATTGCTATTATCTTAATTTCTTTTGTTAGAAAAAGCAAAACATCTCCTTTATTTCCCTTCTTTATTTCCCCCTGTTTTGTCTTTACTTGTATTCCTTTTCTGTCTGTAGAATGGCAACTGCTTTTTTCTTTCAAAAAGTTGATGATTTGAGGCAGGGATTCTTGAATGAAATTTCAGGGTAGGAAGCTCCTCCTGGAAAATACCTTATTTTGCTCTGTCAGCCACAACTGTAGACATCTTCCTTTTAAGCTTCCAAGAGCAACAACAGGCAGTTGAGAGGAGTATTGGTTCCTCACCAGCGACATTCAGGAATCAAGGAATCAATCAGATACTTGCAGTAGCACTTTTAGCCTGAAATCAGTGACGTTCTCTGTATCCCACAGTGTTGTCTTGTTCTTAGACCATGTCCCATACCATGAGCACAAGAAGTCACTACACCTGCTCCACTGCAGTGTTTCAAGCCACTAACTTTAACCATGAGAGGTAACTCAATTTACCTCTTTAACGGGGAAATTTCACAAATAGAAGTATTAGCTATATGGAATGCTTTCTTTCTGTGGATTCTGAGATATGCTAGAAAGAATAAAAGCAACAATCCTTACTGTATTATGCATTAATTTCCAATATAAAATGCCTGCCATTTTCTTTGAAATGTTCTCTTTACAATTTTCTGCAGCATTCAAACTTTAACAGATAAATAAATCATGGAGGTACTTTTTGCCTTGTCCTCAAAAAAATCCAGTTATATTTGGAGAAGATCACTGAATGACAGTATTTCTTATCCATGTATCAGACAGCACAGGGCACCGTTGTCAGCCTGGTAACACTTTTCAATATTTTTTTCCACTCTGTATACATTGCTTTAGAACTAATATTGGCTAGAAACAACTTGATAACATAGATATTTTATGCAGAACAATTCTGAGTTCCAGAAAACACTTCTCAAGTTAAGAGTGATATTCTTGTAAGAATAGGGAAAAAGCTAATAGTCTTTTATCTTGATCAGTGATGTGGAAAAGACAAATTAAGTTAAAGCACTAAATCTGTGCACAGTAAGAATTGAATATTTGTCTCCTAGACAAAGACCTTAAACATCCTGAGAATATTGAGCTAGGTGAGGAAGGGGAGTGCTGTCTGATATAGTAAAAAGTAAATTTAGTTTGCTTTAAACCCTTGGAGATGCAAAGATGTAGAAAGCTTTCCAAAATACGAAATAACAACACAAAATAAAAATAACTAACAATAAATAGAATTTGGACTTAAATCAGTCCAATGAGATATATGATTGCATTATCTCACTGATCCAAGTGATCCTTTTAAGTCCTAAATGCTTTATTCCTAAGAGTAATTTTTCATTACATTCTTGTTCATTGAAAAGGTCTGTTCCAGCATGTCACTACAGCAGTCACACAGCTGCCCCTGTGGCCACAAGGCAGAGGAGCCCTTCCAGCTTCTACTGCAGGTGCTCTGACTCCTGCCCGCTCCCCAGGCCGTGTGCCAGAGCAGAGCTGTACAGCCTTGTCTGGCATGGCAGTGTCTCATGGAGGAGACACTTCTTCTGTGACCTCAGACAAGACACCACGCTTCTCTGAGTGATTTTATTTTAGACAGTGCTACACAGATTGTGAGAAACAAAAGCAGCCAGGACCTTTTGCCATATGCACTTATGCACTACTGCAGTAAGAATAAGGATAAGAGAAATACAGCAAAACTATGTCATACAGGTACACTGTCTCTCAAAGTCACTCAAGTATCTGTGTACAGCTACTGCTGAAGGTCTTTTCCACCATTCACAATTATTAACCATCTTCTCCTCATGACTGGTCTAACTAGACTGGTTGGATAAATGCCATTCTTAAGCATAAGTGACAGAGGCATATGGCAGCTAATAAGTGTGCTACTTATGCAAAGTTTCTCAAAAAAACAACCATTTTTAAATCTAAAAAGGTTCTAAAATGTAAATGAAAATAAAATAATTGATGTCGTCAAGTCAGGCAGTTGGAAGTCAGGAAACATGAAATGTCTTTATTTGGCACTTCTGAATATGCATTAGGATACAAACTTAAATTACACAATGACTGACTGATGACCAGAAGGACTCCCATTTCAGGCATTCAGTGCAAAAAAAAATCACCACCTTATACATGAAGTCATGTTAATGAATAAGGAAACTCCAGTGTTGCTAAGAGTAATAGGAGCGATACTTCTGGCTTCACATGCACACAAGAAGACATTAAATTACTTCAGAAAACAAGATAAATGAAACAACACGAGCACATCCAACATCTATGATCCATCCAGAATTGTTCAGGAGAGATTCGCCATGTCCTTAGTGCAAAGTATGAGGGGATTGAAACTACAAACAAAAAACTTCTCAGTGTTTCTCGGGGGGAAGAAAAAAACATTATTTCAGTCTCTAAAATTTAACAGGGATATCAGATCTATGCTCCAACAAAACCACCTGAAAAGTTAAAAGCAGAGAAAATCTTTTAATCTGTAAAAGGACAGCAATATGTAATTACATATTTAGACAGCTAAAGTCTGCTAGCCAAAGGCTTACATGGGATACATTAATTAAAGTAGTTTTGATAATTTACCTGCCTTGCTGATGAGCAGTTTTCAAAGCTATTGACTGGGAAGCTGATACTCTTTTACATAAGTCATTCCTAAAGACTAGAATTAAATTCTGTAAGCCCCTATACATAATTTATAATTTCAAAGAAATCCAAGACAGTACTACAGAAACTCAAATTATGTGTTTTCATTTCTCTAATGAAAATATAAAGAATTTTATAAACTCAAGATTTGGTCAAATGTGGGCATCCTTAGGAGATTAAGCCAAGAATAGTTACACCAGCTCAGACCCACAGCCCATGTAACATGTGTAACAGTAGTGCTCTGCTTTCACTCTTGGTCAGTAGGAGACATTTTAGAAAAGTCAAGAGACTGAATGCCCCTTCTGCATGCACACTCCCAGCTTTTAGCAGTCAATGGTTTCAGATCCTCCTGACTAGAAGCTGCATCTGATCACTCTGTGAAACAGCTGCTAAGAGCTCAGTTTTCTATGTTATGTTCAGGAAAGTAATTATTTTTGATCAGCTAACACAGAGAAATAAATAGAAGTGTTATATGAATGAAATTACTTGCATGTTTAAAGCCTAGGCCAGTAGAATGAGCCTCTCTGAAAGCAGCTATGTCCATCACTTTCCTGGCTTCTCATCCCCTTCTCAAGTCAACTTCTCTTTTAAAGTTGAGTGGTCGCAAACAAGTGAAATACTAGTCCTGGAGTGAGCTGTGTTTCTAGCAGTCAGGATTCTGGAAGTATACCTGGGCTCTTTGAGAAGCACTGCTCACAGGGAAGTTCCCAGAAGCAGAGGCACGATTCAGCCCTGAGGGTTGAGAAGCAAGGGAGTGGACATGAGAGCAGGGAAATACAAATGGATTATTAAGAACGTGACTAGAGTATGATAAAGTAAAACAAGCAAAAATGGAAAAGAGCAAAAAGACGAATAGAGCCACAAGCCACAAAGAAAGGTTTTGTAGAGAGTGGAAGATCTCATTTGATGAAGCTTAATGCTGCATAAAGCTCTTTTAATAATCTGATCATTTTTTGAACTGCTTCTCTATCTTTCATGTAATGTAGGTTCTTTTGTCAACTTGTGATTTTTACAATAGCTATTCACACTTCTAATTATTTTTTTTACCACATTCTTATCCATTCTGGATTAAAAAATCTGCATTTTATATTCTTATTATACTAATATAAATTTAGAGAGAAAATCTGAGTAGCAAGTGAAAAGATTTCACTGCTAGGCTACTTTTCATTCTCTATTTAGGACAGGAATGCCTTGATTCAAAAGCAATTACATAAAGGCAACTAAAACATTTAATAAGACCGATCTAAAGATGTTTATTGAAGAGAAACAGCATTGCTTGACAGATTTGAAGAGATGAAATAACAAACCACGTTCATATATGGACTATAATAAGACTCACATTGAAATTAATATCAGGATTGTGGATTTGAACACAACTCCTCTTTGTATTTTTGAGTACTACGATCACAGCATTATGTTACCACACTAATGCCATGAGAAACTACTGAACTGCTACAGATTGCACACAACAGACAACTCAGCTTACCCTCTCTTTACTTATTTACTTGCATCTTTTCTATATATAATTTACCATCATTCCAGTGTGTTTATCCCTTTAGCAAGTAAAAGATTCTTCACAAATATAAGACAAAAAAATCTTCCCCTGCAAAAATCGAAGTGCCTGAATCGTGACAACTGGTTAATCAAAAAAAGGTATTTGTATATGAAGTTTTTTATAAGCCTCAGTGATGTTACGGACACTGAAGTTTTACAATATATTTCAGAGTGGTGCTAAATGTAACAGAAAGGTTCCTTTCTGCTTGCTCAGTTTGAAACATGAATTAATTTCCTATAGTTATCTCTTAAATGCCAGTCCTGTCAGTTCTGAATATGCATGATGAGTTACCTTTTCCAAGATACACCCTGGCCAAGCTCTTATGCTCATCAGCAAATGGAGCAAGAAAAATAATTAAAAACTGCGCATTTGTTCACAGACCCAGCAAGGACTTATTAGATTGTGCAGAGCATCGCCCTCATGCAGCTTCACAGCTTTTGGACGAGAGGAGATGTATTCCCCTACAGTTTGCTTTCCCACCCGTTTATTTAGTTATGCTGTTTACACTTGCTCCTGTTGGGGATGGTGAATATGAGGCTGCTGTGCTGTAGGTACAGGTAGAGCAAATACACTCTTGTCCATTGCTCCTCTTAGATACACAAAGTTTCTTAGCATGACTCGCATTATTTCTGTAACTCCCACCATTTACGATTTCACTTTCCTGCAGAGTTCCTGACTGGCAGATTGCTAGCACTCCTGGCCTTTCTTCTTGCACAGCATTTTCACCAGCAAGAGTAAGGGCAGTCAAGTCAGTACTAAATCCAGATTGAAACTAATGAACTCACCCTTCCCAAATAACATAGCTTAAAATTGAACTTTCCTAAATTTAGGCATTAAATTTTTATGATTGATTTTAAAATTAAGATATTAAAAATGTGCCTTGTAGCACTTGAGCAGGTTTCAGGATATCTGAGATTTGTGGCCTGACTGGACATACTGACGTAAAATATTTATTCCTTAGGAAAAACACCACATGAACCCCTTAATATTCTTTTGCAACTGCTATGGCTAGCCCACAGTGCCCAACTTGTAGCTTAGAAGTAAACATAGGGCTTAAATATTCATTGATTTTTATTTGAATTAACAACATATTGTTTCTTCTTCATACTTAAATAATCTAGCATTGAGTACAGAATGGAATTTCAAAGATTCTCCTAGTAAATTGTGTGATTAGCAAGTGAATAGCATTGTTTTAAAAAAATCTGTAAGAAATAAAGCATCAAACTACCTATTCACTTCAGGAACAATCATGCAGGTCCCATACATATTTACTAAAATAATATAGATTGTCTTAGTGCTTTAAGTTGTTGGGGTTTTTTTAGGGGGCTTGGAGTATCTGTTTTATCTGTTTGCTTGCAAGTGGGTGATTTTTGCTGCATTGCTGATTACTGAGACTTTCCTTACCAGTAAAAGCTGGGAGAGAATTACCATTGCTTATATGATCTCATATAGATCTGCTTTTTTCCAATATGAAGCTATTTCCAAGTCTTTTGAAAGTTGTCAAAATCAACTAAGATAATTCTTGGATTAATTTGTGAGTGTCAATATCCAGTTATTGCTGTAGAATAAATATTCTATTATAGAAGATTAATATATTTTCCCAGTAGGAAAATCAGCCACGTGAAAGAAACATGGCAGAAGAAAACTATATATAATTAGGGTGAGAATGGGAACTCAGGTCAGTAACTGTGCAGTTCCAGTGTGATCTATGCCTGCTCTGAAATTCTCAATGCGGCAAATTTCTGTCTGTAACATGATTTTCTTTTAGATGAGAGTAACTGAAAGAGATCCAAGTAAAAAGATGACAAATAAATGAACCTTGACTAAGATATCCATATATGATGTCCAGTGCCATTCTGAGTGTCCTAGTTTAGGGCAAATTAGGGAGGAAAACTCCAAATGGGGATTTGGGATACTTGGGTGTGCAGGTACCTTCTGCACCAGTGGCAGGTCAGACACAAAAGCTATAGAAGACCCCACCTTCCTTAAGCACCAGCTGGAGATAGGGATGGTCACATATGGTTACCAAGTATTGCATTAGATCTGTGGAAATCTGAACAAGGTTCCAAGAGATCACATTAAGGAAGAATGTAGAAGTCCTAGAAATAGAAGCCCTAGAAAATTTCCTCAGTCCTGCACTGTGAAACCTTATTCATTGCCTTGCTTGCTGCTCCAGATGACCCACACAGACATAATGGGTGTTGCCCTTGTGTTTGTGTAAGATGATAAATAATTATTTGGTATTTATAATGAAATGAAAATTCTGGTATGACAATCTGCAGTAAATGCTTAAAACAGACTTATTCTGAAACACTTCTACATCTGGTATGCTAACTGTGGCTCAGTAAAGTTGAATGTATATTTTTAAAGGCAAAATCATAGCAGTTTTGCCCACGGAACAGGTAGGATGAGATTCAGTTCTCCTACATCTGAACTAGTCACCTCCATGCACCCTTTGCAGTCAGTCTTATCTATTCAGACACCTACTTTAGAATGAGATTAGTTACACTTTACACTGACTAGACCTCTACTGACTGTAAAGAAATGCAAGGGCAACAAGCTCAGATGAAGACATCTGCAACTGTATGAATTCCACACATTTTGATAAACACCAATATGAATTGTACACCAAATCCATATTCACATTATTTTTAGCTGTAAAAACACCCCTACACTTGCCATTTCAGATAGCAATACCCTCCCCAGCTAGCACTGCTTCCCAGCTCCCCACTGAATACAAAAGCACTACTATCCACCTAAGACAGGAGTTGACAATCTGAATGATTTACCCAAGGAGGCAGCAGGAGTTCATAGCTTCTTTTTAACTCCATACTTACCCTCACAGACATGGGCACAAAACTAACAATATGCACTCCATTCTTTTGTGATGTTAATACTTGCAAAACATATTTAAAGCTTCTGATGATCTGAGGATTGTGAGGTCTTATTGTGATTATTACATAGCTTGACTTCAGCCCCAGCTTCTGTTCAGACTGCATGGATGTGGTCTGGTGGGAAGATGGCTGCACACTTCAGATTCCCACACTTCAAGCATTTGAATTTCAGAATACTGCAGTGATGTTTTGATAAGATCAATAAAGGACTTAATAAAGTGTTTGTAGACATGACCTGCCAATCTTGGTCCTAGGTACACAGATGTTGGTTCATGAAAATTAGTGATGACCATTCAAAGGTTTCATTAAGCACAGAAGGTGTAGTAAACGATATTGTTTGGATTTCAAGTCAAAGTCTTAAACAAGACTTAGAGGCCAAAGAGCAGAAAATGTTAGTTTATGGGAAGAGGTCTCTTTATTTTATGGACTAGTAATTTCTTGTACATACATGACAATGAAGTATTGAGGTACTACATGCAAAGAACCAAGCAGCAAAATTATGCTGAATTAATATCCAGATCCTCAACGAGGCAGAATTCAGCTCACAGAACCATGACACACAAATACTGGTGACTACAGTTCCCAAAGTGCCTATGCCTCTCATACAGTCAGTGGTGCCTCTAATAATACTCTGAGGCTCGATTCAGCTGCTTGCATACCAGTGCCTGGTGTCACTGCTTGTGCTCAGATGCAATGCTCGACCTGCAGGCATTCTTCTAAGGAACATACACCCTCTTTACATCCTACAACGCACATTCTACCTGCCACAGGTGTCTTAGATAACCTCAAGCATCTGAAATACCACACACAGAGGCTGTTCAGCTGAATTTCCCAGTTTCTGTCACTGTACTGATTAATCTTCATGCCCTATAGTGGGATCTTAGGCATAGAGGAATTGAGTCAGTATATAAATACAGGCGACTGTGTTTATTATTATTGTTGCTGTTGTTATTATGCCTTCCCCCAACTTCTGGGGCTGCCTGTTGACTCAGAGCTCTGCTGATGTTGGGAGATATCACACAGAACCTAAGAAGGATTGGAGTATTTTTGTTCAGTAGCTGAGAGTGACATGGAATAACTTAAGGTTTTTGAAAAGGCATCAGATATCTGATTGAGGCAGAAAACTACATTCATGTATCTTAATTCCAAACTGAGTATCATCTGCAGATTCTGACCTAAATGCTACCCTAGGAATCTGTAGCTAGATTGTAGAGCTGATTAGTCCAGTAGGTCTAATAGAGAATAGGTCATAAAGAATGTAATTTTAAAAAGTAGTCCTTTAAGCTTGCAGAGGAGTGAAGTCTGATGGAAGCAATGAATGGTGCTCACAACACCAGCTGGCAGTGGTGTTTTATAGCTTGATTGAAAACAGGAATACACATCGCACATGAACTTCATAAAAATGCAGTGAAACATTTTAATGAAAGAATATGCTGCCTGAATGTGACAGTGCACACATGCTACCATTGCACAGAAGAAAAAAGTTTACAGTCACTTTCCCTACAAATTTTTATCTATGCTTAAATATGATTTAGATATTGATATTATTATGATAGATGTGCACCACATCTATGTTTAGGTAATTTATTAACTAATTATTTGTCTTATTTTATGGATAGAAAATTGTAAATGTATAACATGTCTAAACAATATTAAAACACAACTGATAACAAGAGTGCTGATGAGAACTGGAGGGAGAATAGCCATATCTGTACTGAACAGTTCTTCTTTTTCCTCAGTGTCCTGTAGAGCTAGAGTAAGCTAACTATTCAATAATCAAAAGCCACAGAAAACAGTTTAAAAGTCAGTTGGACACAAAAGTGACTCAAATGTGACTCAAACACAAAGCATACAGGCTCTTTGGAGGAACAAAAAATGCTGAATTTCTAATAATAAAAGTATTTAGGGATCTATTGTGAAGTCTTTGGAATAATGAACCACAAAAAACCTATTTGATTTCATGCTTACAGGGCAACAGAAGGGCTGTTTCTTTAATGCATGAACATGTGCCTATTTAGGATGCTGAACTCACTAGGATTAGGATGACTTACAAAAGTTTCATATGGAGCAATGCCAATATCTATTAAGGCATTTTAGGTATTACAAGTATTCAATTTTAGAATGTTATGTATATTTTTTTGGTCTTACATATAAAGAAATTGAAATCTTACCCTGAATCATTACCAGCTTTCTCAGTTGAAATCTAACATTGACTCAGTTTGAAAGAAACTCCGTGACTGCTTCTAAAAACAGCTGTGTATGCAGCATGGTAAAACAGAGCTTTACAAGTTTTTAAATCCCAACAATAACAGTTTCATTTAATGAAAATTCTGTTTTTGAACACTGAAATTTTTCTAATATGTCTGCTACTGGAAAAAGAGAATGGGTATGTGTATAATGATATGCATTATGTATACTGACAATTTATTCCTTTTATGATAGCAGAGTTATGAAAGTGTAACTTTTGACTAAACATCTAGTTTCAATGACAATTTTCTGTTTAACATTCTAACAGCAGTAGATTCAATTCATAAAAATGCCAAAAAAAGTTCAGCTGGAATAAAGTGCACCAGAATGGTTCTTTGAAAAAATTTATTTGTTATTTTTTATTTGTTGTATTATTTTAACTCTGGGATAAGTTAAAAGCAGCACAGTACAGAGTTGACCCTTCAAAAACTGACAGTAGATCAGCCAAGAAAATGCAGGACACATCCATTCCAAGAACACCATGAATGGAGCAAGTATTTCCATGTCACTAGAACTTTCCACTTTTTAGCATTTCAAAACCAGCACCAGGACTATCTAGACATTAAAAATCTTGTTACAAGGACCAGCTTAGAGATCAAACTCCCCAGTTCAAACACAGCTGGTGAGGGAACACAAACACATTTCTTATGTGGCTGCTAAACTTCTCTTAGCAATACTTGGAGGAAAGGCAGTAACAAGTATTCCAAGCAGATTGTTCTGCCTCTGCCTTATATTCCCTATCTCTCAACCCATTTGTTTTTTTTATGCCAAAATATTTTATGCCTCTGATATTTTTATGTATTTAACTACAGGCAGCAATCAAAATGCTGGCACTTCCTGGCTACTAACATTTAAAGCTTCTATCACAAGAGGGAAGGAGTATGTCATGTAATCAGAAGGAATAGATTCATTACCAACAATTGCTATTATTGGCATGTTTCAAATAGACTCCAAAACAGCCTTTTTCTATGTCTTAACCTCCTGTTGCTGAGCAAGGAATAGAATCAGCAAGCATCTCAGGAGATCTGACAAAAATTTAGTTACTGGTAAGATGGGAGAGAGGGAGAGAGAGAGAGAGAGAACGAGAAAGAGAAGTCAGCTACCCCAGCCCTGCTCCTGTGTGGAACTACACTAAACCAGACTTCTTCTGAAAAAAAAAAAAAAAAAAAAAAAAAAAGAATTTAATAAAAAATAATTAAAAAATTAAAAAAAATAAAAGAGTGCCTGAGACATGGCATACAACTCAGAAGTTCATGCAGTGTTAGGACACAAATTTTAACTTTCTGCAGAATTCAGGGCATAAGAACAGTTGTTTTGACTGGAACCTCAAATTAATGAGAACTCAATTATTTCTGATGTATTTATGCACAGTTACTTATTTTTAAAGCATCTTTAGTAACAGTGAGAAACTACAATCTAGAGATTCATTCTTTCAAGACCTGTTTAATAGTATGGCAAAATTCTCACTAAATGTATTAAAAAAAAGACTACCTGTAGATTTCCCTGACAAAACTCACCATACTTACACATATATATCTATATATGTCCTTTATGATAGGAACCTGCCTCTGAGCCAGTCATCCCAAGCTCAGGTGTTGACACAAGCAGCACTTCCCAGGTGAGATGCAGCTAACTGCCTTAGGGCAAGGCTACATCTCCCCTTAGGCCTGCCCATCCCACTCCACTCTCCACAACAAGGGAACCAAGAAGTTCCAATAACCACTAGTTAGTGTCCCAATGGAGCAGCTACAAGATGTGCATTTAGTAAGATTAACCTCGTACCCAGAAACAAAGTCTCAAGAAAAGAACTGAGTCCAAAAGTCTGCTTGACGACCATTTCACTTTCCTTTTAAGTCAGCATCATGAAAGCATGTACAATACATCTAATACTGTGAGAAATAATGGATGTAAATTATGAGAAGAAACTAACATATTTCATCAAGAGTCACAGGATTTGCTAGGCAACATTTCCCAGTACTGTACATAAGGGACCAGCATTATCCACAAATAAAGCAATGTTCTTATTTATTTCAGAAAACATTCAACATAACAAATGAAAGTACCAACATCACAATTGTAGCAGTAGGCAAGGAGACAGTAAAAAGTGAGCATTAGGGGGGAAAAGCTAGCATGGGAGAGCTACATTAATTTTTATAAAGAACTTGAAAATGCTTCCCTATTTGGGAAACTCTACTCTTGAGACCTTTGATTGTGAGAGCAGGGCAGAAGGATGGTGATCTCCATAAGCAAGGCAGGAGCATTGCTCTATACAGCCCAGCATGTGCAGAGCTCAGCCATGCATGAGTGCTAGGACAGGGAAGTTTGCAACAGTGCAGACAAGAAGATGCAAACTGGGATTCTACCAGCACCTGACTTAGGGAGGGGCTACACAGCCCAGGACTTGGAAAACTTCCTGATGCACACAAGGAAGCCAGGGAGAACAAGGTCCAGTACCTCTGTTCCTTTGAGGAACAGGTATCCTAGGAAAAAGGGAAGCCTGAAATAAAGGAGGAAGCACCACACCTGCACTTGTTACTACTCATGCCTTCAAAGGCTTCAGAGTGAAGTTTTGAAAGACTTCAGAGTGAGGTTTTGGTGGTTTCCATAAGCTCTTCTACCGAATGAAGCTATTAATTAGCTAAAAAAAGGCTGTCATAGCAGGTCTAAGACATACAATAAATACTGAGGGTCACTGGATATTTTTTTGCTTATTTAAACCATATCTTATATTTAAAACTGCTTATTGATTTCACTTAGACCAAAAATAATTTCATCTTCTGAAGCACTATTTAAAATAGATTACGCATCGTCAGCTCTTTCAAAGGAAATTTCTAAAAATTATGGAAAAGCACATGCAGCCCTGTACAGGATAAACACTAAATCTGTCCCCCTTCCCAGTCGTTACTGGAGATCAGCAGAGAGGATTGCTGACTGCGCTCTTCCCAAACACTGCACCCAGAAGAGAAGTCAGTGTTCCAGTGGCAGGGCAAGCTTTGGAGCCGGTAATTTGTTTTGGCAGCAAAATGCAATATGCTGCCCAGCTTCAGTATGACCTGAAGGCATCATCTTCGATGGAGAAGGCAGAGATCTTCAGGTGCCACTTCTCTCCCAGGCCCCTCCTTCAGGTTTCTCTGATGCCAGCAGAGGAATGGCCCAAAGTACTCCAGTAATTCCCACCATGCCAGTGACTGGGGCAGCTTGCAGAAAGTTCAGAGGCAGACAACTCACTGGCACCATGGAAAAAGGGGCTGCCCACTTGAAGTAAATTTACACTTGGCCACAAGCCCCAAAGATGGCACATTCATCAACAGTGCAGTGGCAGGGCAAGAGCCACTGTGGCACTTCAAGCACTGTTGTTCTGGTCTCAGGTAGCCGGCACATCATCAGTGGTCATCAATGGAAGGGGAGGCTATTAAACAATGGGCACTGCACAGTTTGGGGAGAATAACTTGGTGATGCTCTCTCTTCAGCCATCAGCACATATCCCAGCTCAATGTTTTGAGGTATTTGACTACTTTTCTGACAGAAGCAACAACAGTAAGAAAATGCTTTTTTCACATTAGAAGAAAAATATAAACATAGATTATTTGTTCATAAACAACATAGAGAAGTTAAAAATACAGCTTTTCTTGTAGGCAGCTTTTGATGTTTATGACTTGAAAATGCCCATGCTCATCAAAATTTTGCTCAGAGAGTTAATATATAAAAGTCACCTTTTCTGTGGAAGGCTACAGTGAAAACAACTGAAGTATGACACAGCCCAAATACAATGCTAAAACCCAAAACCCTGCTCACCAGCAAGGTGTGTGCTTAGGGATGCCTTTGCCAGCTGGCACCTAAAAACTGGATGCGAGTTCAAAGGCAAAACCTTCCTTGTTCACCCATAACTCAAATGGCTGAATTAAAACACTTCAGATATTTCAGATGGCTGATTTTCCCTGGGAAGTAGGCTAATTTGTGAAATCTAAATACAAATAAGCTTAAGTCTAAGCAACCAACAGCTGAAATTTGCACATAGCAAGCACAGTGCTCTCCAAGCATATCTGAGGAACACTTTATATGTGCTCATTTATTATATAAAATAAAAAACACAAATGCATTTAAATCTTTAGGATCCATTAGTTCTAAATTCACCTTACCACTGAAGTTTTTTCATCGAAGTCAGTGGTTACAGCCATGTACTGCCTCTTAAAGAGCTCCCCTTAGTGCAGTGGCAACACAGGTTGTGGGCAGGATTTAGCTATTTGCAAACAGGTATCTGGTATTATTATGGAAAGTTTGAGACACCTGAGGTGAGCAGATTTGTATCTGTATTTGTTGGCAGACAGAGCACATGGATTACATGGTGCCCTTCTGCAGCAACGGCTGAAGGGCAGAAGTGTGACTATCTATAGTCCCTCACATGGCCCTGAGCTCTTCACAGTGGCAGGGAAGGGTCACCTTGGGGAGTTGGTGCTCCCTGGGCAGTGCTGGGTGCCCTGACCTGGACACAGCCAGGTCTGTGCAGGCATCTTGGAGTGGTGCTGGGCACTGAAGAGAGCCCAGCTGCATTTAGTCCCAAGTGTAAGCCAGAGCTATCAAAGTGCTGCCTCCTGTCAAAAATGAGGATGCTCTGTTCTCCTCACCCCCCAACACACTCAAATGCCATGGAATCAAGCACAGGTAAAGCAAATAAACTGCCATTGTGTAAGAGAAAGCCTGCAGTATCCACAGTGACCAAACCACAACTGGGAATAGGAGGCTTCAGCCAGCCTTTTTTACTGCATCAAGAAACTAGATAAAGGCACAGGTTCAGCCACAAACACACATGGAAGATATTCTTACATGAATTCACAAATATGTATCAATTTGACACCACCTGAAATTTCCAAGTTGCCTGCTGTGAAAAAAAAAAAACCAACAAAACAACAAAAAAAAGTTAATATCAAGGAAATTCTGAAAGAAGTCGTTTCCTGGTGACAACAGGCAGTATTCCAGGAAATTATTTTCGTTGATCTCTAAATAAAAATTTCAAGTCATGAGTGAGGAAAAAAAAATTATACATAACCACTAAATGACCTTATATCATATTTCATTTTTTACAGGAATCAGTTCAATTTTGTTCTCATCTTTCAATTCATGAGTTTTTTTCATATATTTATGAACAATTACCTGCCTCCACATGGAAAAAAAGTGAAATTACTACTAGTTTCACTTTCATAATGACTATATTAATACTAATTTTCTATTGCTCATTATCATTAATTCTGTATTATCTTCTGCCTTTCCATTTTTATTTGTTATACTTTAATCACTTGATTTTTTTCAGTGGGAATATTTAAATTTCTCTTAAAATTTCTAATCTAAGGACACTGAAGATATTGAAAACTTACTGTTTGGTCTGCAGTCTTCCCTCTTTCTCCACTCTCCTTTGTGGAACATATATAAATGCTTGGGTATAATCACAATTTGTTGCTTAAATATACAGTGAATTTAAATATATCAAAAAGAGTATCACAAAATCCTCTAGGTCAAATTATACAGGACTAATAGCTACAGCCAAAGAAACAGTAGTACTGGACAGTTAAGAGTAAATTTTCATGGATACAGTTTTTAAGAAAATGCATCAGTAAATTTTTATGGAACAGTATTTCAGCATATCTATCCTTCCTTCATAAAGGGGACATCTTGCATGCACATACATTGCTCTTTATTTTGGTACCTCTTGCAAATCTTTCAGATGAGATTTCACCAGTGGTAGTGATTACAAGATCTGGAAATATTTATGAAGGGAGGACAAGGCTGGAGGATTTTATGTTTTGCTCTGAAAAAGTAAAGACGACTAATGATCACATTGATGTCTTTCAGAAGAGAATTCACACAGGAACAGCCTGGCTGCCAGGAGTGCTTTGGTCCTTCTGCTCTAAAGTCAGACACACAGGAAAGGTTTATTCCATTGGTCAAGAGAAGCACAGCTTTCATGGCAAATTTCAGTGAGAATAGTAAGATATTCCTTTAGGGTAACTAGGATCAGCCCATGAAAGATGTTGAAAAAGAGCAACAAATTTTATTCATCATTATGTAGAATTATGCAACTGAAGTTAATAACAGAATAATGTTTTCTTTCAGTAAACGTCTCCTTGGGGTTTGTTGGGTTGTTTTTTTTTTTTGAATAAGTCACCCTATTTCACGGGCAATCTGTTTCCCAAGTAAAGAATAATCCAAACCTGACATCCTGGCAGCTATCTCATACCAGCTGAGCCTCTTTTATACATTTTTATATATCAAGATACATTATGCAATACTGATGTCTGTTTACCTATAGTTAATGCAACTTTATACTGTACTCATCAAAACATTGACATCTGTCAATCTTGTATGATGCAGTTCCTAAAATACGTGTGATACCTCAGGAAAGGGATGTTATGAAGCTTGATCCTGTCCCTTACATATAATCAGAACAAGGCAACCAAAACAGTCATCCTCTGTATTGCTCTATTAGGATCTCTCCAGCATGACATTCTGACACTTTCATCAATATTCTTGATCATTTGTCTTCTTTTCTTCTGGTGCTAAGCAGTAATGCATGCTTCCCTAAATCTCTGCATATTTTCCCTTTTTTCCAACATTAACCTGGGCTTGCTCCTGTGTCTTTTCACCCTCCAGCTCATAGACTGCGACAAGAAGTGCAGGAAAACACAAATGTTAACAAGCTGCACCTATAGCAGTGATTGTTCTAGCAGTGAAGCAAAATGTTAGATTTCATTTGAAGGCTGTAATCAGAACGTAAAGCTTTACACATTCTTGTGATTCTCAGGTATCACACTACTTTGCTAAGCTTCAGTGTCCATGTTGGAGTAACAAATGGACATTTGTCAGTACACTTTAAACAAAATTCCATCCAATTAGGAAGCATACCACAAAGTTTCTAAAACAATGGAGTGCAATTTAAAGAAATTAACAAATGCACAGAAAATATTCTATTAAAGGAAGTTTGGAAAAGGCATTTGTATCTTTCTTAAAAAAGTGAAAAGAAAAATGTATTACTCAGGAGTGCAACTAAATAGAAAATTACTCACAAACATGACAGGAAAGCTCCTGAAAGAGAATGCCATCTGAATGTGATATGCTTGTATAGGAGAAACTTTTCCATTTTATTGATCAAAGCATTATTCTACAGCCTGGCATACACTGAGCTTCTCAGCTTTGTATTTTGGTTTTTCTGCATCATTTTATAGAACAGCAATTCATGACAATTTTGGAATGTGAAAAGAAATAGAAAAATCCCAGGCAATTGATCAGAGACCTGACATTTGTTAGCAAAGTAAGTGTGCTGCATAACTTATCCACAAGTACAAGTATTGGAGAGACTTCCACACAGCTCTGAATCATAAGCACAGTACACGTTAAAAATAATAATATATCAGATGAGACATTTACTTGGGTATGCACAATACCAAAAAGACCCATAAAATGAAAAAGGTATTTTGAAATACAGTGATTAAGGGGAGAAAATAATACATGTAAAAAAAGATAATTCAAAATGAAACAACATAAAAGAACATTAACTATAAATAAATTTATAAATATATATTTATAGTGCTAGAAATTACCTCAAAACCGAACACACATTACTATATGAGGTATTTTACTAGTGGACATAAGACTATTTCCACTGATTTCTGTCACTTTTAACAAGTTATTTTAGCTGCAGAGAAACATTTATAGGGAGGAAAAGAGAAAAACGCTGGAAAGCATCCAAAATTAAAATAACAGGTTTTAATTTTAAAATAAATATAACAACTTAAAAATATTTAATTTAGATCTAGTTTAATATTTTGGTCCTCTATTTCCTTACTTTCAAAGGTCACTATGTGCCTTTGAATTCATAAAGTAATGTATAACTTTCTAAATCTTGTTGCAGCTGAAACCTTGCAGTGTAGATAGCTCAAATTTTCATGAGAAAGGTCAGTGCAATATAAGAATGCATCATTTTACTAAAGGAGATGAGACTGAAAAGTTTCCCTTCAAAGTGTCATGTTAAGATTTTTGAGGAGTAAGTTATAAATTATCATTTAAGAAAACTGTTACTAAATTAGTTACCATCTATATTATTATAAAAGTACATGACATCATAACTAATTGCATGCTTTTTCAACTTCATAAAAACTAATTTCTTCTGAAACACCTCACGATACTCACCTCTTGCATAATGAATGAGAGCTGACATATATGGAGATAGGAGACACCAAGAATCCAGTGCATTTCAAAATGTGCATTTCAAAATTTCAAAATGAAATTACTTTCATTTCAATGAAAGTAATGCTGCATTCTCATACATACTGCAGCATTTTATGCTTTATATAATTCTATAAACTGCAGGATCTTGTGAGAAAATTACTCTGATCTACAAACTTTAGTAAACTGGAGTTTCAATAAACAGTCATGAAGGAGCCAAGCCTAAGCTATATGTAACATTTTGATTTCTCAGTCTACTAAAACTGAGGGGAAGAAAAGAGCATTCCAGTTTATTCATTTGAATTCCAGAAAGGAAAAGAGTAAATTTAAATTTCTGTTAAGTTACTAAGAAAAAAAATCATTTACATTAGTTCTCTAAAAATGAATCTATTATATATTGAAGCTATTCTCTTAAATCCAGTAATTTATATAGCTCTGAAAACTAATTTTGGACTTCTGTGGTATGAATATAAGCTATTCCTAAGCAACAGTATTTGTAAACAGACCCTCAAATGAGTGAGATCAAAATTTGAGGTTCAAATAAAAATAAATTTATCATGTACACAATGCATAACAGGAACATTTAACAATCATATTTTTCAATTTCTTACCTTTAAGTAAAACATTATGGCAAAGATAATCCCAAAATAGCCAAAAACCAGGCCAGATGCTAAATAACAAAGCCACAAGTTGCCATCAAAGAAAAGATCAGTTTCATGTCCCACTGCCAGAAAGGGCTGGAAACATCAGAGGGGCTGGAGCTCTCCTCCAAAGGGAAGGTGAAGCTCGTGTCATTCTTACCAATGGGAGCCCATCGTCTTCCCAGCTGGAGGATATTAATACTTCTCACTGATACGCAGCATCTTCTTGCTGTGATCGTCTTTATAGCCCAGTTAAAAAAAAACACACACATTCTTAAGTCTACATGTTATTTCCTATAGACTGCATTATCTTGAGGAAGCCTGGATAAGAATTGAGACAGATACATAGTTTTTGCAAGACATTTGGTTGTATTTTTCCATTTCCTTTTCTAGCACTAAAAAAGGCCCAGATTCTTCTTGTATATTCAACTAGGAAGGATTTGAAATGGTGCAAGATCAAGGGAAGTGAATCAAAGGAATAAAGCAAGCATTGTCCTCCTTTCTGCTTATCAGGGAAGATAACTGTTATCAAACTGTAAAACTAAGGAATATATTTGTTCATTTAAGTGAAATCTGCTGTTGCACAGAGGATGACGGTGGCCTCATACTGATGCTCTTTGGAAAGAATTTCACTCTGCATGAATGAAGCAGAAGAAGTTGTCTTTTATATTACTTGGACTCTGCTTAAACAAAATTAAAATAGTAAGATTGTTTATGCTCTAAAGCTTTATATCCCAATGATTTATTAAGCCATAAATCAGCAAGAATGTGGAAGATCATCTGGGGTTTTTTCCTTGCTCCTCTATTTTTAGAGTATAAGAAATAAAAGGTATAGTAACTGCTTGAGATTCTTTCACTACTGTCCACTATTCAGGGGAAAAAAAGAGGTTAAAAAGTACCTTCCCACTTGTGGTGATTGAAGCTATTTGTTCAGTGTTATTTTTATAGGCTACTTGTGAAACTAGAAGGCAGGCATGAAAGCTGAGAAGTTTGTTCTACTCCTCACTGCCAGAAAAGCACAGAATAATACAATGGCATACTTCTGTATTCCTGCAGCTGCATGAGCTCTAAAACCTACCACATGAGAGTGAAATGGTTTGGACAGAGATTTCTTTAAGGTAACTTGGTTATCTGCATCATTAATAATAATTAATAATTGTGTCTGTTTTCTATGAAGAGTCATCAGCTTACCCAGCTGTGAAACTAGGAGACCTGCTGGAGATTTTGGTGATACTTTATGAAATATAATTTGCATAACATTATTAAGGCATTAAAAAGTTTCCCAATACAAGCCATACCACTGAGAAGTTAAGAATCACAGAAAACTTATTTAGTTGACCTCCAATGTACAAAAATAAATTTCATGAAGAAAATCAACATTTTTTTAAAAAAATTTTGCATGCTAAGGGAAATTAGCCTATACAATTAAATTGCATTCTCACCACACCTTAGGGATTACTGAACATACAGAATTACCTAAATTAAAGGATAAAGATAATAAAAATAGTTTTGAATTGTTTTTCTCAGTACTGTCCTGCTGCCTCTCCAGGACAACACGAGGAGTTGTTTCCTCTGAAAGGCAGCATGCCAGAGGCTGAACACTGCTCACGCAGCCTGGCAGCTTCCAGGATGAAGTACATATCAGGGACACATTAATTGACCACTACACTAGAGTGGTGGTCAGTTTCTCCCTAAATCTGTGTCTTAGTTTTATGCTTTCCTAACTGCTTTCGGTGTCATGATCAAAATTTAACCTTTACATTTTCTAGAATAAACTTTGAAATGCAACAACTTTTGTGCTCAGAATGAGATCAGGTCAAACTGACAACATTAAGATGCTCTTCTTTCTTCTGATGTAACAAATTTACTTTTTAAAGAGAGTATTTAAGATGGAAGATGCAAGACTGAGAGTGGTGGAAGAATTTTATAGGGAGAAGAAGAAGCTATGAAGGACCCAAGATGGGGAGCTACAGATAGACAAAAAGCTATGGTGCATACTTGAGCTCTTTCTCCTATTCGTGTAATGTCTGAATCTTTAAATTACTGATTTTTGTCTTGTTGGATTTATGCATTTGGTTATATTTTTGATATGTTCCACTACTGTCAATTTATCTACACACAGAGGTTGCAGTGATTCCTGAAGATAACAGACACCGATTCCCCCTGTGAGATAAAAGCCTTCATCTATGGTATACCTCATGTATTTCTGCTAACTGCTGGTGTATACTACCTTTACTATCAAAAGTACAAAGGAAGTCTTTTTACATCATAGAAATATATGCTTATAAAGCCACAAAAAATTTAGAGGGCTTAAGGCCAATGCCATTTTGGAAGTTATTTGCTGCTCATTTTCAAAACTGGCAAGGACAGAGAAATGTGACAAATACGGAATGAAAATGCATGGAAGATAAGTAAATTTTATGCACAAAAGAAGTATTTAAAAGAGTACATTGAGAAAGAGATAAAAGCAAAGTGAGACCTAATATATATGCATGCATGGAAACACTGATTGAGAAATCTAACTGCAGCGATTTCCATTCTCTCATCACAACCAAGCGTGTACTAAATGAATAAACTGCTACTTGACATTTTCTAAATAAATATCATGGGAAGAGTACTTATTCTACTTTAATGAATCATTTTGGCCTCTCCAACAGAAAGTAGTTGTGATGAACTATAATCTGTTCTGGGAAATATAGTTCTATAATGGAGATATATATGGACTGAAATATGAGAAGTTGTGTTCTCCAACAAGTCTACTTTAAAAGAGATTCTGATTCATCCATGCCCACTTCTACTTATATTTGATCATAGCTGTTGACATACTGTATCTGCCATGCTGAGAGCTATTTCTCTACTAGAGGTAAGAAAGCCATATGGTTCGTGGATGACTATGAATTTTTGCAAGGCAAACTGAACTGATGTGTATAATTTTTTTTCCTGTAGCTATTCAAACAAAACTATCCATTTAGCAAACAGAACATTTTCCATTCAATGGGATATTTTGGCCCATGTAATACATTTCTAAGAACTGAAAGTCTTTCTTAAATGTAATCACAACAAATGGGCTAACACTAACTTTCTGCATTAGTGGTCCTCTCATTCACCATGCATGGTTAAATATAAACAAATTCACTGCACTGATTAAGTGAAGCAGCAAATAAGACTTGTCTTGTTCATGGAGTAGAACCAAAACAGCTGTTTTTGTTTGACTGATGCAGATTCAAAGGCCCCCCAATGGTATACCTCATAAAAAATCAGCAGGTTATTTGAGGGGTTATGTTCTTTTTATTACTAAAACTTCACATAGGATTATCATAGTTGTACAAGGAAATTGCTTTCACTATGCATAATTACAAAGAGAAAAAAAAAGTTCTTGCCAAAGGCAGGTGTAAAATAACATTTTACCATTCTTGTTAAGGCACAAAATCTCATGTTAATAATTACTCTGAAGGCCACAATTTATCCAGGCAAAGCTCACAATCAAGCTGAAGTTTGAAGACTGCATCTACAAATATTTCCTTCCAGAATATCTGCTGTCAAAAAACCCTTTCATAACTGTGACATGACAAGTGGACCAGGATAGGCAAAATTCAGAGGTACCCTCTGGGCAGAATGCTGCTTGATGTTCAGACACAGTGGAAACTGGATATGCAAGCTTTCCTTGGGATCAGGTATGAATCCTTCTATTCAGAGATACGTTTCTTCTATCGCATGTGCCCATTACTATTAAAATAACTTGTTTCATGTATTGGAGTTCATTAAGAATATAACTTTTAGTTTGGCACAAAGGACCTTGAAATTTTTGTCTTGCTTTGGTGACTTTTTTGTTTCAACAGCTTGGCATTTCCAACAGTATCACTATTAATATTTGTGGGATTTTGCGATACACAAATGTGAAATCCCAGCCCCATTAAGTCATTATGGTTATTACCATTGATTCAGCAAGTCTTGGATTTTACTGTGGTTTTATGTGTTACATAGACAAAACACATTCTCCTCAAGTGACTTGACAGAACTTAGACCTCTGTCAAGTCTAAGTCTGTGTTTCCTGATTATTAAATGCTTGTTTAAAGCATTTATGACTTCACTCTAACTTCAATTTGCACCAGGAATTCAAACTCATTTCAGAGGGACTGAAAATTCTAAAAACTTATTAGAAGTATGCCCTATACTGTTCTAGTGCAAACTAGATATATGACTAACTAAATGCAAATAGCACTTTATAGTACTAAAATGAAAAGCTAAAAAAATCTGAAATCAACAAATTTATTTGATAATCCTAGATTTTAGTTCATGTGTTACTGAACAATGGCACGATAAATGCATTATTTAACTTAGGAATATTATGTCAGATCACACAGGGTCTGCCTTGAGCACTCAAAATTAAATCTCCAATGTATAACACTGTAATTCGTAAAACTATTAAACATTGTCTGAGTCCATTTTAACCACATACGACACATTCTGAAAAGCATGCAAAATGGTGGGGGGGAAGAGCCTTTGAAACAAAAATTATATGATCTGCTTAGTAAAAATAGCTACACATAGTAAATTTAAAACTTGCAGTTCTGAAAGAAAATGTTTCGTGCTAACCATCTGGAAATGACAAAGTATTGCTATATTGCTGAAAGCAGAGAAATAGAAAACTTCTACTATTCCTATTTACCTGTCTTCCTGATAAAACATAAAGACAGAAATGAAACGAACCAGATGTGAACAGCTGACACCTCAAATACAAGTGCATTATAAAATATTTCCATCCATCCTCTGCTCTATCCCTGAGCTGCTTTTTAAAACGTCCAGTACCATCAATATGCTCCCCTGACACATCCCACAGTAAAAAACATTTAGTTACTAAGATCCCACATGAGATTTCTCCATCATCTGCATTTGGATCTGCACTCAGTCACCTCACTGCTCCTCGCAGGATGCCTGCTTGCAGTCTTCTACTGCCTAAATGGCTAGAGGTGTCCAGTGTCTCAAATTTTGTTAGTGCTTGTGTTGCTACTGTGAAGCAGAGAAAAATAGATATAGAACACTCCAGTGCTAAGAAGGGCACTTGCTTTCACAGCAGTGATCTTGGGCTAACATCACCTGAGGTAACGGGAGCACTTGGTCCCCTTCTTAGGGCTGTAATTTGGAAGAGATTCAAGTATCACCTGCTCCCAAGGCACATTAAGCATGTGTAAGAAGGTGCCGCAACGAAGCAAAATTGGAAACAAACAACAGTAGGCTGTTGTTGCCGTAAATTAGAGCCCTTTAAGTTGGAGGGAAGTTGAGGCCGAAGCACTTGTATATGGATTCATGGCTAAACGCCAAGCTGTACAGCACCGGCACCGCTGTTAGAACTGGGACACCAGGAGCGGCAGGAATTAGGTTACGAAGGCGACAGAAAACGGGGCCGTAGAAGAAAGCCCCTTTCCTGCACTTCCCTCCGTCTGGACGAGTCTCTCCGCTCCCCTGCCCCGGACCGATCCGCACCGGCCCCACAGCGGCGGGTCGGCCCGGGCCGGCGGGGACCGCCCGCCCCGACGGTGGCGGCCGCCGGGCGGTTTGCCGGGAGCGGAGGCGAGGCGGGCTGGGGCGCGCTGCGCTCTCATTACGGCGCTGAGTAATTATTTTATTTCTCCGGCAGACGGTGTTTCAAACGACCGCGGAGGCGCTCAGCCAACCCGCCCGCGAACGCCGCCCTCTGTGCGGCGAGAGCCACCCGCGATCGCCTCGGTGACCGAGGGCAGCGCAGCAGATGCGCCCGGCACCCACCCCCGCGCTCCAGGTGCGCGCCCGCGGACTCTCCAGCCGCACCGAGCCCTCCGCACTCGCGGCGTGGCAGACGCGCAGAGCCGGCACGGGAAACGTGCGGGACTCACCTGCCGCCCGCCCCTCCTCGGCTGCCGCCCCACCGCCCCTGGGGGCCGGGCCGTCGCGCCGGAGGACTGGGAGAAGCCTGGCGGAGCACCGCGGCCCCTCCGACGTACCCGCGCCCTCCCGGGCACGGCACGGCGGCCGGCAAGGGAAAGGGGGGCGCGGTGCAGGCGGCGGTGCGCCTCCAGCCAGCCCCGATCCCTCCGATCCCCCGGCCCCTCCTCGCCTCTCCTCCCTAGAATCACGAGCTGCCAAAATTTAAATCGCCCCGGCACTGCGGCTCCGCTCGCAGCATCCCCCTCCCCGCCGCTCCCTTCGGCCACACGGGAAGGTGCCAGACCGCGGCCGCCCCGCTCAGGCACCGGGCACTCTGCCGCGCCGCCGTCCTGCCCGGGCTGTAGCGAGGCGAGACCCCCGCCACGGCGACACCGCGCCGGGGCCAGCGCGACACCGGGAGGCACCGGTGGTGGCGGATGACACCACAACCGACGGCGCGCTGGCGCGCCCTCGCCCCGCTGCCCAGGCGCCCGTCCCCGACGGTGCGGTCCCCGCGCGGACCCGCGGCACCGGCACCCGCCCGTTCCCTCTGCTGCTTGTGCGGAGGCACCTCGCCAACAGCCCGGAGCACCTGCCGCCCCGACGGCGGCCGCCCCGACGGCGGCCCCTTCCCTCTCCTCCCCTTCCATTGCCTCCCCTCCCTCCCTACCTTTTTCAGCGCTGACATTCTAGTGCATTATTAACGCGGCGGGGTGCGGGCTGCGGCGGGTCAGGATTAAGGAGACGCCGGGAGCGGGAGCAGCGGCGCGCGCCCAGCGTCCCCCGGCGCCGCTCACCCGCCGGGGCCGCCGCGCGCCGCTCCCCCCGCCCCTCGCGCCCCGCGCGCACCCCCGCCCTCGCTCCCGCGCGCGCGGCAGGGGCGCCCCCGCCTGCTCTGCGCAACCGCGCGCCCCCTGCCGGAGCCCGCGGCCATCGCGCCTGCTAAGGCGGGGCGGGAGGGGGCGGGAGCAGCTCGTGGCGCGGGTACGCCCTGCCGCAGCCTCCGCCAATGGCGGCGCTCAGCGCCGTGACCGACAGGCGCGGCGGCCAACAGGAAGGAGAGCGGGCGCGGGGCCGTATCGGGTGCTCGGAGGGGCCGCGGGGCCATGGCCGGTAGCAGGAGGAACGGTGAGGCCGCGCCGTGAGGGGCAGGGGGTGGTCGGTCCCGCCGTGCTGGTCCCGGGGCTGGTAACGGAGGGAGCCGGGGGGCGGCGGTGACGGCTCCGGGCGCGGCTGCTCTCAGCCGAAGTGTGTTCCGGCCCGGGCGCACCGCGCTGCTGCGGGACTCGCTTGTTCCGCTCCTCGGCGCCCTTCCCGCGGGGGAAGGCGGTGAGAAGCTGGGCGAGCCCGGCAGCGGGGGAGGCGGGAGGACAAAAGTGGCCTCGGCGGAGCCTGCCCGCCGCACGGGCGGGGCTCTGGGTGCGCGGGGCCGCGGAGCCTCCGGGGCTGAGCCCTCCCGATCTCCTGTCCAGCCCCTGTGGCTCGGAGGGGCCGGGGCGGGTTCTATTGCCTCGTTCTGCTGCATGAGGGTGGAGAGAGAGTAAATAAAATGTACTTCTCTAATCACAAAGTATTTTATGATGACACATTTTTCCCTCATTATGCACATACGTGCGTGCTTGCTTGTTGTTAGTTATCATCTGTTTTGGCTTATTTCAAGTGAATTAGCTACTTCTGAAATAACTGTGGTGCTGTGCTTGCAAAGAATAAAAGCCTTCTGCTATCCAAGCACAGCTTCAATCAGTTCCGTTTATCTAAATGCTTTATAAGACACGGCACAAGAAGAATGCAATAATCAAAATACAGGTGTTTCATAACTTATATGTCGTTCTTAAGGGGTGTCGAGTAGAGCTGAGCTGTGCGAGAGCTGAATGCTTGCATCCTGTGCTTGGCTTTTGCCTTTACAGTTCCAGCATCCAGAAACTGGAATACTTCATGGGAGGATAACAATTTGAGAGTGAAACTGATCAGCAAGAGTTAATGTTTAAGCTATTTGCTGACGGACTGCAACTAGAGATCGTTTGAAAGAGGTATAAATACACGGTAGTGTTCTCTGTGGTTAAGATGAAGATTCGTTGTGAGAAAGAGAGAAGGAGCAACTGTTCTGCTGTTGCGCTTTGGGGATGTGAATTAAAAATTGATATTTTCTGTAGGAAAGTGGATTAGGAAGAGTGAGTTCCTGCACTTGTGAGTGAATGCATGGCTCTAGAGCTGAGAATGGGGGAACTCTAAAGCTCTCAAATTATTTAAAACTGAGGGTCAGATAAAGACCTAATTGTTTTGGTAGTGTGTCAGAGAAAGCTAAAATGATCATGATGCTGAGTGTATAACTTTACACATTGAGTTGGAAATCATATTTTATTCAGCCACTATAAGGAGCAGTGACTTAAGATTGGGAAGAAAATACGGTGAGAAATACAAGGATGTCACAGGGGAGGAAATAAAACTAGAAGAGTTTAGAACCTCATCTGATCATCCTCTGCAGCCCATAGCATATATGAAAACTGTTGACTTTCTATTGTGAAACTACATATATTTTTGAAAGACAGGTATCCTATAAAAGAACTGAGAAGGAAGGTTTAGCTGGTTCTCTTTAAGGTTTTGCTCTTTTTTTGTAAAAGTATGTTGAAGATGCTGAAGACAGATTTTTTTGTCTGCATTGCAAGTGAACAATGAATTTTTGTCTGTAATACAGAATAAATGTGATGGACCTACAGCTTGTAGGTCATGGGTGTAATTGTCAGTGAAGAGAATTTAAATAATGAAAAGCCAATAGAGCAGGTGAGTGAGATGCACTTCACTCTGCCAGGAAAGGGTGCGACAGAAGTAGTTGAGAAAGTGTTGTTTTGGTTTTTTTTTACTTTTGTGGGGCTTTTTTTTTTTTTTTTTTTTTTTTACATGCTTATGTACCAGTGGTTTGTGAGAGGGCTAGAGGTACTACCACTGTCATTCTGTGTGTTATCAACAAGGTATTGATCCTATCTGGGACAGCTGAACTCCTCATTTGTTGCTGTTAAACATCGACTGTTGCATCTTGAAAGTTTTAGTCATCATTCTTGAAAGTTGTGTCGCCCCAAAATGACACTGTCATAAAGGGTTGTATAGAGAGCGATGTTCCAGCTGCTGAAGGGTAGAGTTAAGGTATTGATGCAGATGTAGTGTATTATTATTATTGACTATAATTGCTAGTAAAAAGTGATAGAATAGTTGTGCTGTACAAGGGATAATCTGGTGGAACAATAGAAGACTTCCTGTTGGAGAGATTAAACTGGAAAGCAACTGTGGACAATTAATAGACATCAGTGACAAATGGTTTTACATAGAGAATATTGCTTCAAGGAGTGCTACTTTCATTTCTTAGGTGAGAGAGCAGGATTGTAATGGGTGTTGAAATGGATTGCAGTTTCTTAGTTTTGAGGTTGTTTTGTTTCGCTGGGTTTTCTTTAATGTCCATTTGACATATTAAACATCTTAATTCTTGCAGAAAAGCACACAATTTCTTTCCTTTTTCTAGTTCCAGAGAAGGATTGATTGTTAGAGATCTTGAGATTGTTCAAATCCTTATTTTTGTTTTTCAAACGCAACATAATTTTTTGGCAAATACTTTGATGTTTTACTGGGAAAAAATATTTTTTATTTTAAAGTGAGTGTGTTTTCTTTCATCATTTATGTTTGTCAATAAGAGAAACGTTAATTGCAAATGGAGTATGTTGCCTGACATTTTTTTGGGGGTTTTTTTCTGTGAGAAGTACCTTACTCCCCCACAATGTGACCAAAGATTTATTGCAGTTTACCAAGATGTAAATTCTAATTGGACTGTAGTTGGCTAAATTAAAAATAGGTGATGATTTTGTGGTTAAATGTGGAAGTTACACTAGGGTAGGTGTACTTTGCTGTTGAAACCTTTTATGGAAGGTGGAAAAAAAGCTTTTGTTGCTAACCTTGGTATTGTGCCTGGATGAGAAATGTAGTCAAGGAGAAAGGCCAACAAGGTAGTGAAAGAAGCAGAAATGAAGCACCCAATGGCTTTCTACTTAGAAAGTCTGCAAGGGGAGCACATGCTCAGAGAGCAGAGCCTTACTTTATGTGGTCTTTAGGGTTCTGTGTTTTGTGTAGATGGCTGTTTGGGGTTCTGGGTTTTTTTCGGGAGATGGATTGTGTTGGTGTAGGGTTGGTTTGTTCTTAAGAAGTTGGAGCAATTCTTATGTACTTAGCATTGAGATAAGATGGTCCACAACTGGTGGTAGGACTGTTTAAACATGCTCGGATATATTTAGGGAGCAGGTGTATGAACGTGTGTAGAAGTGGTGGTGTGTGCCATTAAAGTGTGTCTGTTTGTAGTTAGTTTGCCTTTTTAAAAATTCAGTGTGTAATGCCTTTCACTCAACACTAAGTTTGTTCTTGACATAAAATAGACTTCTGGAATCTGTTACCTCAGAGCAAAGCAGCTCACATATTCACCTGCTACTGGGATGAGGGAAAGAATTGGAAAAGTAAAAGTGAGAAGACTCACTTGGTTGAGATAAAGACAGTTTAATAAGTAAATCAAAATCCACACAAGCCAAGCAAAAGAAGGAATTCATTTACTATTTCCCATAGCCTGGCAGGTGTTTAGCTTTCCCCTTAGTAAAGCAGTGCTCCATTACTTTTAATGGAGACTTGGGAAGACACACAACATTCCCCCCTCCCTTCTTTCCCCCAGCTTTATATGCTGGGCACATCCACATATGGTTTGGGGTATCCCTTGAGTCAGCTACTCCAGATGTGTCCCCTCCCAATTCCTTGTGTACTTTCAGCTTCCTTCATTGGTGGGGCAGGTAACAGAAAGGGCCTGTTCAGGTAACAGAAAGACTGTTCAACGAAAACATCCATTACCTACCAACCATACCTATTACCAACCCTCTTTTCAGCACAAATCCAAAACACAACCCCATACCAGTTACTGTGAAGAAAATTATCTCCATCCCAATCCAGCCCATCCATGCCAAAACCAGCACAGATTGTTATGGCAATACGTGGTTACTTATATTTTCAGTTGTGTTTAGTTCAAGAGGTTGAAAACTGTTATCAAGAAGTTTGGATTTCTATGGGTTGCCTAATGATTTAAATTAAAACTCCATATATGTCTAGAAAGAAAAGAAAAGTTCAGCTGCATTGGAACATCCAGAACACTTCTGTGATGGGATATTTGGTGTAATATTGACTTGAGTTATATGTATATGTAGAGATGCTGTCTTGGTTTGAGAAAGACAGGTGTCTGCTGAGGAAGGCAGAAACCTCCCCTGAAATAAATAAAAATGTAAACCGCCACCCCCCTTCCCAAAATATTACAATCTTGAAACCAAGGTACTCTCAGGCAAAGATATGGGAATAACAGTTCTTTACTAAGGAAATGAAAATAAAAAAAATGCAGTAGTACAAAAAAAGAAAACCAACAAAAATACAACCCACTCATAAAGTCAGAATACAACCTGATGCCCTGTTGGTCAGGGTGTTAGTAGCAGTCTGATTGAATGGTGGCTGCAGTCCTCCTGGAGTGACAGACATTGTTCTGTTGAAGTAATGATCCTGTAGAATGGTGTAGTTTTCCTCTGAAGGTTCGGTGGTGTAAATGGGTCTGGTCTTTTTCCTCTGGGAATCCAGTGGAGGAAGGCTGACTGTAGTGTTCAAGTCTCTGATTATATCCAAGTAGGAATGCTTGGCTCTGTTGTAGTCCACAACCTCAGGATCTGGTCCAGGGAAGCTGCAGGGTTCTGGGGACCAGCATGGAACACCAACGAGACGGGCCTTTCTTCATTAAACCATTTATTCAGCACGGGAACAAACTCAGATCCAGAACAAAGAGCCCCAATCAAAGCCAGGGCAGGGGTTTTTGAGGGACAGAACTCCTGAGGGCCTCCACCCCTGAGGGTGGAGTTCAGGGTCAGGGACCACTCGAAACACAACAAGGGAGAAACCCCCAGGGACTCAAACCCAATCAGAACACCTGGGCCGTCTTTCACAAGGGGTTTGGGGTGGGACAATGTAACTCTTTGTCTTCCCCGAGGCGTGTTGTCACATGGCTCCTCCCCCTGGGTAGAGCAGCTCACAATGAGATGATGTCATTTTATCAGTCATTTAGTGAGACTCAATGGCCCATTAACAAAAGATATCCCCTTGGAGGGAGGATGGGTCTTGGAAGAGATAAAGATCACTGCCACACCTGGTTTCAGCAGATGGTAATAGAATACATACTTGTGATTACATCTTGCATTGCAACCCAAGAGAGATGCTTGCAGAAGTTGCTTGATATTGTATAATCAAATACTGAAATGATTGCAAAGGGTGGTATATTTACTCTTTGAAGAAAGCTATGTAGAAATTTAATTAAATTTCTATTTTATATGATATGACCTTACGGAGATTCCTATTGAATAACTCTTAGTGCACAATCTTGGTGGACCTTTGTGCTCAGTGATACTACACATGCCAATTTCATGGTTTGGTTTTTAAATACTGGTATCTTGACCTTCATTTTAGCTTGCTGCTTCTCCTCATGTGAAACTGTTTAAAATCTGCAATTTTTTTTTTCTCTTCAGTAATCTGAACTCAGAATGAGTTGCAGGTGTTTTGTTGTACTTTTTGATTTTTACTCTTTAGCTATTTTGATGTCTGTTTTCCATATTACTACTATAATATACCATAACATTTAACTTTAGCCCATATGTGGCATAGTTTGATCTTCACTTTTAGCCATATGCTCTTTGCATCCAGTTTAAGGTTGAAGTAAGATTTAAACTTTCTGAAACTTCACACCTGTGTTGGCAGGAGATTGGTCTCAGTGAGCAGTGATATATGCACAGCCTTCCCTTGCCCAAATCTGTCCAGAAGAGAGAGGAAAATACCTTATAAAATCACAGAACACACTGAATTGGAAGGGAGCACAAGAATCACTGGAGTCCAGTTCCTGTCCCTGCACAGCACCATCTCCAAGAGTCACATTGTGTGCCCGAGAGCTTTGTCTAAATGATTTTTGAGCTCTTTCAGGCTTGGTGCTGTGACCGCTCCCCTGGGGAGCCTGTTCCAGTGCCCATCTGTTCCAGGCACCACCTGAGTGAAGAACCTTTCCCTGATACCCAGCCAAAACCTCCCCTGACACAGCTTCAGGCCATTCCCTTGGATCCTGTCACTGGGCACCACAGAAAAGAGATCAGTGCCTGCCCCTCTTCTCCTCACAAGGAAGTTGTGACTGCATTGAGGTGTCTCCTCCAGGCAGAACAGACCAAGTGCCCTCAGCGGCTCCTCATACAGCTTCCCCTCAAGGCCTTCACCATCTTTGAAGTTTTCTTGAATGCTCTCTAACTGCTTTGTATCTTTCTTATATTGTGGCACTCAAACTGCACACAGGATTTGGGATGGGGCTGCAACAGAGCAGGGCAGGACAATCCCCTCCCTTGCCCAGCGGTGCCTGGTGCCCTCCAGAACACAGTGGGCTCTCCTGGCTGCCAGGGCACTGCTGACAGTCTTGTGCAACTGTAGTTAATAGCTGGGTCAATTCAGTGGCCAGAATTATGGGTATTAATAATAGCAGCTTTATTGAGCTTTAATAAGGGTGTACTCATGAGATATCTTTAGATGTTTTCAGTGAGGTCTGTTTGATTGTGCCAAGTAAGAAGATGATAATGGTGCAGTTTGAGAAACATATTTTTAAGTTTTGTAGAAGATGGATAGTATGCACAAATTGAAACTAAAGTGAAGGTGATCTGTTTTGCCAGGGCTGCAGTAGCGATACACATTTTGCAGGGTTTCACTACAAGGCAGATGGGATTCTTATGAACAGCGAAACGAAATCCTGGTGTTCTCATTGTGGTTATGTAGCTTCTTATCATCTTTGTCATGTCAAGTTTATTAGATGTCTAGGAGCTTGTGGCTGCAATTAAGGTGGCCTACTGACAGATCTCTAAAACCTTTGTTGAGACAGGATGACACAATCTATTAGTCAGATTCTTGTTGAACTACACAGTCATGTAGAATTTGCTGGCAGATGTAACACCAGTCTTAATGATTTGAAACTACAATGTGACAGAGACAGTGCTTGGTCTAGCTGAATAAGTTTCTTTTAAGCTAAGAAGAGAAAATAAATGTTTTTTTCTAGCAATAAATTGCTGTTTTATATTTGCAGATTTGCAATTTGCTATGAGCTGGGTTGGTCTGGAGGTTCACAGGTCAATCTCTCTCTGTAATAACTGTCCCTTTGTAATGACTGCTTAATTTAGGTGAATACATAGATATGGGGTGTTTAATCACTGTATTCTTTTCCTTTCCTACCTTTCAATCCTACTGATATGTGCCATATACTTAAATAAGCTGCAGCTGTTCAAAAATTTTCTCACAGACAGGAGAATTCTATATTACTGAGTTTTAGAAAACAAAGTGGGTTTCCACATGCTGTAAAATGTAATACTAAGTAATAAGATAAGCGGAGACATACTTTATCAACTACTACCTTAGAGCACAAAACTGGATTTTTTTTCCACTGTGGTTCTCGAACCTGTAAAAGAATAAGACAGGTTTAAAATTAGGGCAATTAGCATCTGATTTTTTTTTGTCTAATGGGAAGTTGAAGACTAATAGATGGTGTTTCAGTGAGAATAATGTCAGTGGTCTTGAGACAAACCTTGATATTGTGAAGTTGCTGTTACACACTAGATATAAAATGATAGCATCTGCCTTTCTTCTGCAGCTCCTTGAGACATTTTGGTTAACAGCCATACTGAGATGCGGCTGATAACCTAGTAGTTCAAGCACAGAATTCATGTGACCTTGGATATAACTAAATCCTTCCGTAATTTCATTCCCAAACAGCACATGTGGGTTCTTTACACCATTAAATATGTAATAATAGCTTTAGCAGTTAAAATCATTTGTTTCGTGTAATGTCAATGAGAGCAATTGTAAATTTGTCAAAGAGGATCATTCCCACCTTGTGTAGACATCCTGTAAAGAGCTGTACAATTTTTTCCCTGTAAGATACCACTAAAGTTTTGTGAGTCTTGTAGAACTAAAAGATTGTGTTAGGAGCTAGTCAAGTTTAAAATAATCAGCTTGTGATATCAGCATTTCACCATGGTGTTTCTCCTCAGTCTCAGTTTTAGAGTTTTGTAGTTCAAAAAACAAAGCCAAAAAAGCCTCCCATCAACCAAGCAAGTCACCATACCTTGTGGGAGAAATGGGATGAACAGCCTTTGTTCAAAGTGCTCTTGTGATGAAGGCAGATAGTTAAAAGTAAGGTGTATGAGGCTGAGAGACTACCTTCCAGGCCAAAAGAGACTTCAGAATCAAGGTTTCTAACCTGTAGAGATCTCCATGGGAAACATATTGCTATATAATGTAGGATTCCTTAACCTCTCCTTCCTAAGGAGAGGAAGAAAAAGGCCCAATGCTGAAAACAGTCAAGTTTTTCAAATCTGAATAGCAGACATGGTCTATGTGTATGTGTCTTAAAAGGCATTTAGACACTGGGAAAAAGCCCTGATATGAACTGTGGAGTTTCTCTAGATCTTTTGAATTGTAATATTATAAATATTGATATACAAGTTTTTGGGTCTCAGTGTAGGTGGGTGTGTAAAAGTACTTCTCCTAGTCATTCAGGCAAGATGTAGTAGTACATTTTCTGGCCTTAAGATGCAAGTGAATTCTATCCTGAAATATGAAGCTGAAAAATTACTTGGTGTCTTCCTCAAGAAAGCACGTCATAAAATACCAGTGCTGTTTGGAAGGAAGGGCTATAAATTCATACATAGATGCTATTTAGTGTGAAGTATGAAGACTGAAGATAAAGTCAGTGATCTGCAGAATGGCCTCCTCTTTGCCTAAACACAAGGTCTTGTAAGCTGTTAGTTTCTATGTTTGTCTACAAGTGCCTCTTGAAAGAGACAGTCAGCTTCAGCCTGAATTTTCTGCTGCAGATCTTGCAGTCCTTGCTTTTTTATCCTTTTTATATCCTCTAGCTACTGTTGTAAGAGCCTGTTACCATAGCTTCGCCTGCAAGATGAGGACTGCTTGCAGACTGGGAGCACAAAGCCAAATACTGTACCCATGCCTGTGTACATAAAACTGTACTTTGATCATAGCTAGGATTCCGCATATTTCACTATTTTTTTCCCCCCAGATGGAATGATCAATTTTGTTATTCCCATGACATTGCTACAGTGCTTTGCTTTGGTTTGCATGCGCTGTCCATGGTGAAATGGAAATACGTCACTCTTGGCAAAACTGACCTTGCTGATAGCAAGAAAATCACATTTTCTGTTTCTTTCTCCTGACTTGAAAAAGAGGATCCCATCTTAGATATACCTTTTAGATGATCTGAACTGTCAAGCTACACAGAATGTAATTACATGTCACTACATCGTTCTTTTTCTCATATCCCTGCACAGTTTGAATGTTTTTGGTAAAAATGAGGAAGTGGGAAAATGATACCCTGTTCAGGGGAAATGGAATGTTTTGTAGTCAGTAAATACTCTCTTTCTTCCTTGATTTTAATCTTTTGGTAGTTGCTGAACTGGTATCCCAAATCTGGAATCTTCTCTGCAGGTAAGTGATCCCTATTCAGAGGATTTTGAAGTTAATAACTAAATAGCTATTCAGTTCCCTCAGGACTAGAATATGTTGTGCACGCACACAGGCTATCTTGGCTTACTTCAAGCGCTTGGTCTTTACAATTTCTAGCAATGATTTGGGGTCTTCGAGCTTTCAGCCAACTCCTTTTTATTTTTCTTGTGCTTTTTTGGCTGTGAGGCTTGATGATTGGAGGTTTTGGATTTTTCCGAGGTAAATGTGTGTGGCTTTTGCTTGTATTGGGAAGTTTAAGTCAAGGTTAATAGTTTTAATTACCCTTGGAGGTTCTGTGTATTGATTTCCATTTACTCTAACAGGGGTCTGTACTCAGTGCACCGTCATCCCTACCGAGTACATCTTGGGCATCCACAGGCTCATTGGCAGAATTGGTGTCTTGTGTACGTGAGGTCTCTGGAGCAGTGTCTAATCTGCAGGCAAAACAGAATGCCTTGCATGCCATCAGGCATCATAACTTCAGACTGAATTTTGCCTTGGCAGCTGAAATACAAACCCATGTGTATACAAACCCCTTGTGAGGCTTGCAGAGCCATGGCCCAAGAATCACTGTGTTAGGCCAGATAAACACAGAGCAAAGACCTTTGTTCATCAGTTTGGCCATCTGAGCAACTCCTTCAGAAAGGATCCAGAGGACTCTTAACTATGAAACTATCCTGTATGGTTAAAGTCAGCATTGTGGGGAATGGTTTGAAGGAATGAACAGCTCCTAGCCTGAAGTTATCAGTCTTCCACCTGCTAGCTGGTAAGACCAGTAGTCTAGCTAACATTTTCTTTCTGTAGCAGTCTTTTAAAATACTTTTACCCTCTGTTGCTCTGGGTCCTGATAAACACAGTTATCTCTTTTTCAAGAGTCACTCTTTTTCAAGAGTCACTCTTTTTCAGATGGTTCCCTTGAGGATCTCTGGTCAAGAGTATCCAGCTGTGATTAGGGAAGAGGAGATGATCCATGCAATGGGGTTGGTATACTAGGCAAGGCCGTCTTCAATTTGCTCTAGTTGATCCTGCTCTGAGCTTTGGGATTAGACTGGGTGGTGTCTGGAGGTCCCTTCCAACATTAACAGTTCTGTGATTTTTGTGATCATGTTGTGAAGTAACTGTCTTGTCATGACATTCATAGGAGATGTGGTACTTTCATGATAAAAGAGACTTCAAGGATTTAAATGCATTTGAATATTGGAGAGTAATTCTTCAGTAACAGAGATGAACTGAACATTTTAATGAGGCCTTGTCCATATGTTCTGCATGAGGATTATCAGTCTGTCTGCTCTTTCTGTCCTTTTCCATTCTGCTGTACTATCTTTCCTTCTGCTGTAGCAGAAATAGCATATTAGCACATCTTGCACATGGGATGGTTTCAGAAGTTCCTGATTCTTCCCTTTTTGGAAAGCTTCTGTTTGTGGGGGAGACAAAGAGACCAAGTAGGACAACTTGCAAGCTTCACAGAGTTCAGGGCTCCCGATGCCACTTTACTTTGTTCTTGCTGCCCAGCTTTGACTTAAGCAGGCAGGAGGCAACCCAATGAGAAATGTGGTGGGGGTACTTAAAGTATTGATGACAAGTAGCCAAAAGTGTGTGGCAAAGATTCTCCACAGAAATGTTTTTGAAGAAGCCATCGCTGCACAGGAATGTTTCTGATGTTGTTCAGAACTTAATTTGTTTAGTTCTTCAGAATGCTTTTGTTACAGTCTGTAGTCCTAACTGAGTTTTAAGTCATGCTAAGTCCTGTCATCAACCTCAGAACTGTCATAAATCTTCACTGCTATTTCAGAGTGTTTGTGGATAGTCTCCTTGTGTATGTAATAAGAATTCAGTCAAGGTGTCAATTTAATACATAGGTGCTAAAAATGCATTTATCTGGAGTAGACTCCTTACTCTTCTTGCAAAATTAGTAATAGAAAGATCATGGATGTTCACAGTTTGTATCAGTAGCCAGCATGTGTTCTCTGTTGTATTTCTTGGAGTTACACTTTGCTTTCTTCATGTGATGTCAGACTGTAGAAACCTGGTGTTTTTTTCAGTTTTCTGATGTGTTTGTACTTCACTATTTCCAGACATGAGTTGTCAAGAGTTAGCCATGGAACTAGTTTGGTACCTATTGCAGCTAATTCTGTGATTGAACCAGTGCTTATGGATATCACACGAGTCCTTTTTTTCAAGTAATTGCAGCAATAAAACCCTCTGGAAAGAGTTTCCTTTGTCATGTGAAAAATGTTTTGGTAGCTCGGTTGTTAACTGCAAAGTAGAGTGCTGCTTTGGAGCATGTAAAGCTGCTGAGAATGGCAGAATGGGTATTCCTCAGAGCCTAATTTCTTCGTTCACTTATACTGAGGAGCACTTTGTTCAAAAGGTTTTGGGCTGCAGGCAGATTTTTATTTTATTTTTTATTCAGACTAGAATATATTTAGGATTCCAAATAATTCAAAATAAGTCAGTCCATTTTTTCATCACTCACTGGTGATTCTAGGGATACTAACCAAATCCACAGATGATACGAAACAAGGAGGAACTGTTGACTTTGTCTAGGGCAGGGAGGTCCTGCGAAGAGACCTCAACACATTAGAGGGCTGGGAAATCACCAACCATAGGAAGTTCAACAAGTGCTGGATTCTGCACCTGGCATGGGGCAGCCCTGGCTGTACAGGCAGACTGGGGAATGAGATTCCAGAAAGTAGGGCCATGGAAAGGGACCTGGCAGTCCTGGACAATGATGAGTTGAACATGAGCCAGCAGTGCCCTGGCAGCCAGCAGGGCCAGCCCTGTCCTGGGGGGCATCATGGCCAGCTGGGCAAGGGAGGAGCTTGTCCTGCTCTGCTCTGCAGTGGGGCAGCCTCACCTCCAGTGCTGGGGACAGTTTTGGACACCACAGTATAAGAAAGATATTAAGCTATTAGAGATCATCTAAAAGAGACCTACAAAGACAGTGAAGGCCTTGAGGGGAAGCTGTATGAGGAGCCGCTGAGGGCACTTGGTCTGTTCCACCTGGAGAAGGAGTCTGAGGGGGGGCTCCATTGCAGTCACAACTTCCTTGTGAGGGAAAAAGGAGGGGCAGGCACTGATCTCTTTTCTGTGGTGCCCAGTGACAGGATCCAAGGGAATGGCCTGAAGCTGTGTCAGGGGAGGTTTTGGCTGGGTATCAGGGAAAGGTTCTTCACTCAGGTGGTGCCTGGAACAGATGGGCACTGGAACAGGCTCCCCAGGGGAGTGGTCACAGCACCAAGCCTGAAAGAGCTCAAAAATCATTTAGACAAAGCTCTCGGGCACACAATGTGACTCTTGGAGATGGTGCTGTGCAGGGACAGGAACTGGACTCGCTGATCTTTGTGGGTCACTTCCAACTCACCACATTCTGTGATTCTTCATTCACCTGAGGAAGGTGTACTGTTGGGATTTATTGCTTCCTGCTGTCTTCAGAAGGCTTGAAATGTATTGGGTTTCAAATGAGTACCTTTTAATGTCTAAGTGTCAACACTGCTCACTTCTATTTTGTTATGGTTATTGAAAATTGCTAGTTTTCTTCTGTCAGTGCTAAGATACTCTGACACTTTGTGATGTGGAAACTTTGTAGGCAGTAAAGAGCTCCTTCACTCCACACCTTGCTGCTTCTAGTATCTGCTGAAAACTCCAGCTAAGTGGATGTTACTTTGGTGAATCTATCACTGTTCCTGATCTAGATTCTTATTTCTGAGCAAAAGAGATTTTTATCAAAGAAAAACCTCAGTATCCATACCCTCCAAGGCAGGCATTCTATCAGCTTGCTTTCCCAAGCAAAGTTATTAAAGATGGGAAGAGCTCCCCATGGGAATTAGAAGGAATGTATCACAGCAGGTCTGGTCTTGCTTTTTGAAGTAATGCTATTGTGTGTATGAGTTTAGTCCCTCAGTTTTAAAAATGGAAAGGAAAAGGAGATTTAGATTGTGGGGGGAGATGACTAAGGAAATCAGATATCAAGATGGGAAGCATAAAATCCACTGTAGTTATGAGGAGGCTGCTCTTCTCAGCAGATTTAGAGATTTATTTGCACATCTAGATTCATCAGTATGTCAATGATCATTTGCTTTGGAAGAATAGTTCCCTCAGTACAAGTGCTTGAATGTTAATCTGTGTACTGGTTGTGGATGTGTTAATTTTCCTCATAACAGCTCCTGTGGTGATGTGTTTTCTGTATTTGTGATGAAAATAGTGTTGATGACTCGGGCATTTTTTTGTTACTGTTGAGCAGTGCTTACATGGAATGAAGTTCTTTTCTGCTCCTCAGCCCACTCCACTAGTGAGGAGGCTGGGAGTGCTCAAGGAATTGGGAGGGAACACAGCTGGGACAACTCATCCCAGCTGACCCAAGGGGTATATCTCACCCATATATAATGGTGTCATACTCAGCATGCACAGCCAGGAGAAGGAGGAAGTGGGGTACATTTGTCTTCCCAAGTAACATTGTATGTGTGATAGAGCCTGGCTTTCCTGAGGATGGCTGAACACTGCCTGCCCACAGGAAGTGATGAATGAATTCTATGCTTTGCTTGTGTGCATGACTTTTGCTTTACCTATTAAACTGCCTTTACATCAACCTATTAATGGTCTCAATCCTATCTTTCTGATTCTTTCCACCATTCCATGTCGGGGAAAGTGACCGAGCAGCTGGGTGGGACTTGGCTTCCTCTTGGCATTAAACCATGATATTTAGTAATGGCTGTACTGTAGTTTATTAAAATGCTGTAGCATTAGCAGCAGCACTTGGGGAAGGGATTCAGGATAAACCTCTTGGATAACTTGCTTTAGAGTCAGAGATCTGCAAAAGGCAGTTAACTTTATCTCATTGCACTGGTTATTTCCATCTACTTTCTGTAGCTGAGGAGAGTAATTGTGGATTTTTCTTTATAGCTGTAGATTAACCCAGCAAGGGAACCTTACAAAAACACACAGTCACTTGTTTATGTCTGTCTATATGGAAACTGTAATCATAGCCCATAACAAAGCATTCTCTCACATAGTTAGGCATTTACATGAGAAAGGATATGTGTCAAGGTACACTGGAGATACAGTTTGTCTATCAAGGACTGGTGGTTCAAGGATGAAGTGGTTTATTTTCAGTTGTAAAGTAATTTATTGACAAGTTGCGTGATGATAAAATGGTTTTTTGCTAAGTTGCAGTGGGATACATTCTTCTTACAATTTTTAAGTTCTCTTCTCTTGGCAGAATTATTTCATTATTAATCTGCAGCAGGTTGTTTTTGTAGTGTCCACAGAATGTATATTAAATTTGAAGTTGCAGTTTAGATAATGTTTTTCTCCAAATGTCTTTTTTCCCACCCGCACATCCCACAATATATCTTTGACCGAACAAAATTCATGAAACTAGAGATGTTGCTGTGCAATAGATAAAAACTATTGGTAATACTTTATATTTTAGTATTGTCTTTTTAAGTTATTGAAGTATACATGTATATATAAAAAAGATAATGGCTTTGTTAATGAGTAGATTATTTGCATATATTTCTTTAATCAAATGATACTTGCTTTTGACTAAGTTGTAGCAGATTGTCAGTGTCGTCAGAAATGGGCCCATAAGAAGAAGAGGCGTATAAGAATACTGATAATTCTGTAGAAATAACTGGTTACCATGTGTTTCTGCTGCTGTCTACTTCTAGTTTTTCTGTGTGATTAAATCATTGTAGCTTACTGATTTTAATGAGTAATTCAATTGCAGTGCCTCTGTTCCAGAAGAGACCTGCATTTTGAGCAGCCTTATGACACTTGCATAGGAAGATTCTTATTTTAAAAATTAATGTGTTTTTAGACTGTAAATGTACTGTATTAATTTATTGCCGAAGTGTAGTCAAATAGAAGACTTTAAATATAACGTTGCTAGTGAACTCTGGTGTTTTAAAGCTGTTTCTGCAATTCAAGTTTTGAACTTAAATATACTAAGTTTCGCCTGTGAGAGGTAGGGACTACTCAAAATAGACTTCCATGGAATATGAGGGAAACTGTCTCATAAAAGTTAATTGTTGGGGTTTCTGAAGTTTTAAAGTATTTCTAAAATACTGCATTTCTTCCTGTTAAAAAAAAGTTTTCTTACCCTGCAGTGTTCTTGGCAAAATTACTGAAACGACTCTATGGTGAAACATCATCATCTTCTCTTGTTCATACTTCAAGTAGAGAAGAGGAGGTGGTTCTTGAAAATCTTGGATCAAAATCTAAAGAAAAGAATTTGGATAATGTTCAGATTTCATCAGCAGATGCTAGCACATCAACTAATACACCCTGTGAATCATTTCAAGGTGAGACTGTGTTGTCATTTTTCTGATAATATGCTTTTAAATATAGCTGCTTTATTTCAGAAGAGTATAGTATGTCAGGTTTTTTTCATTTATTGATACCAACAGATGAATTTGAGTACTAGTGCTAGTGGTACTTAATACCTGGAACACTTGAGGTCCTATCAAAGTCAAGAAATAGTCTTGGTGTATATGCTTGGATGCAGCATTTAGTAGTAGCAAATATAAAAGTTCAGTGTAAGCTGTAGCTGTCTTTGATATAATGTTTCTTAAATAATGATATAATGACTCCCACTGGTACAGCTCTGCTCAGCTGTTAGAGGTACAGATGAAGGTTGGTGGGAATACATGATCCTGCCCTCCTCCTGCAACAGAAACCCCATGGGGGATGCAGATCCAACAGAAGGCAAATATTAATTGAGACACTGTGTTAGTCCCTTGAAAGATAGCTTTATGTTGTGTGTGTTTATGCAATGAGCATGGTACATGAATATTTGAAGAGGTAAGTAAAAGTCCTCTTTATTTTTATTTTTTTTTCAAATAAGTTGTAGAATGTGAATGGTGTGCCAAAAGATGGAGCTGGAAAATGAGGTAGCTGTGGTATTACTTGTGGGTAAAAGTCTGTGCACAAGTATAGAATGAACGTGAATTGCTTTGTATTCATGTAAAACCAGATTTTTCCATAACTGGGAGGCTTTTAAACTGGCTTGAAATAGAACAGTGTGTTTTCCAAGAGTACAAAAAGCTTTCTGCAGGGGAGATGATCAGCTATCCTTCTTACTTGCTCTCAGGGAAGAACTGGTTGTGGATGTGGTCTGGGACAGGAGAGTAACGTCTGGAAAGAAGTGAGCAGAATGATTAGTAGGGTTAGAACTGTGTGCTACCAAATAACAGATGTTTCTCTTGTTCAGGGATCTGCTTGGTAGGATTAATGAGGGGATGGGTCTGAATTGCAAAGGAGCTCTGAAGAGCTGGTTCAAGAATAACCTCTCAAAGCATAAGAAATGGCTTATTTAGACATGCAGAAAACTAAACAAATGTGACAGGGTGCCTGACTGAGCTCAGATATGACTGGGAGAGCTGCAAAGGGAAGGTGAAGGAAGGCTAGCTGGGATAAGGTAGACACAGGAGCTGTGTCATCACGATGGAAGCAGTCCCACAGTGCCTGGCAAAGAAGAGCAGAACGTCTGTAACCAGGTTCAACCAACAGTCCAGTGACACCGGGCAAGATAATAGTGACAAGGTAGGTCTGGGGTCAAGCCAGTGTGTCAATGTGTGCATCAATTGGTCTGAAATATCCCTCTGGTCATTTTGGGTCACCTTCCACTTCCAGCAGTGTCTCCTTCCACTCACCGGCAACTTCTTCTCCAGCATGGAAGTACAAAAAAGCAGAAAAAGCCATGGCTCTGTGCAAGCCCTGCTCAGCAATAACAAAAACATCTCTCTGATATCAACCCTTTGTTCAGCACAATCCAGAACACAGCCCTTTACCAGCCACTGGGAAAATTAACTCTACCCCAGCTGAAACCAGCATGCCATTGCTGTAATAGAAGGCTGCATGGAAATTTCAACTTCTGTAGTTCTATATGTTTTATACTCAATTTGGTTGTCAAGATTAGTACTTCTGGTACTTTTTAGGTAGTTAGTAATGAAGGGCATGTTTTCAAAAGGTTGATAAAGCATTAAACTTATTCTGTACAATGAAATGTTATAGCATTGGGAACTGATGGTCCTTTCAAAATAGGTAACAGGGTATTTATTTGCTCTATGATAAAGGTGTGCTAATTATACACATCTATGGAGGACTTTCTTAAGCCAAAACTATCCTCATTTGTAATGAATATATACCGTTCCTTATAAATTAAGGCCTGGGAAAACTCCCACTGAAATGGGAGGTGGTGGGTAGAATTTATTTGACCTTGTGATTTATAACTCCTCTGATTTGTTTATACCTGATTCCTAATGCAATATTCTTCAAGGTAATGAAAGAAAAGCTTTTTATTCAGAATCCTAATACAGGGAAAATACAGCTTATGGGATAGGAAACATGGAGTAAAAAGGACAGGTTTATATTTAGGATTTTCACAGCAGAGCAACAAGGCTGTTTTTGAAATTAACAGCAAACTAGCAAACTGGATTTGTTTTCTGTTGGAGGCATGGAAATGCCACAGTAGTACAGAAAAGGTTCTGCTTTGATTCAAGTTCAACATATAAGTACTTTAAAAAATAAGAAGCCTTGAAGTGATAAACTCATAAGAAAAAAAAAGATAAATCAATTGCCCATCTGGGAAATCAAACACAACCATTCTTTTCTGGTTGCAATTTTATTTAAATTTAACAAGCTCTTGCATTTGCATGTGATTTTATAACATTGGACACTGAAAGTACATGTTTAGAGATAGGTAGAAGGTTTGAGCTATAAACTCTGTGGCCTTGATGAAGGAAATACATAAAAGCATTGATTGCATTTTTTGATCATAAACTGTTTTAAGTGACTTCTTACTTCCACACCAAAGATTATGGGCATAACTGCAAGACAGCTGATGATTTAAGTAGCAGTAGTCAAAGATGGCTAATTGAAAGCAACAATGGAAAATGAGGGATTTTCTTTTGTAGATACTAACTCTTTCCTAGTTTGAAAGTAATTATTTCAGTCCTACAGAATACTACTAAAAATGATTTAGCATCAATATAAAGTTAAGGTTTCTTTAAAAATAAACTTAGTATTAAGTATTTTCTAGCATTAAATAACAGATTTTACTATAAAACTCATCATAATGTCATATTTGTCTTTAACAGTTATTCTCAGATTGTGAAAATACCATTACCAATTTGTCTGAGCTAAACCACCACCACCTTCCCCCTGTGAGATTCTGATCTTTATTGGAATGCAGTTTGTAGCATTGCCTTTAAATTTTATTGGCATGTCTCTATTGTCCTTCCAGATGCAGTCTTTTAAGATCATACTTTTATATCCTATAAATATTTGCATTTAGATGCCTTTTTTGAGACCAGGTTGAAGTTCAGATGCTTAAGAAGATGGAGCTTCGGGACCTATGTTAATGGTTGGTTCTCATTTAATTTTGGATAATTAACAATTTAGCATCAGCAAGGGTTATCCCGTAAAGATCCTCTCATAATTCTGGAACTGAAGCTCACAATAAGACCCGGAATAACTGGAGGTGGAAAGCAAATTCTGAAGGACACTGTCCTTTGTAACTAGCCCTTCTGAATGGTAAAATTCCTTCCTGAAAAAAATTGGGAGGGAGGAAACATGGAGGTATCATTCTTCTTCTGGACCACAAAGAAGAAGAGTAGTCATATCTTTTTACTTGAAAAGAGAAATTTTGTATTTTTAAAAGATAAACCAACCAAAACAAAAAACACACACATATAAAAAACCCCAACCCTTCCAAACCTGTCCCCCCAAGAAAAAGCCAACCAAAAAAACAGCCAAACAAACAAATGACAAGCCCAAACCAAAACAAAGCACTTGCCTGTGTGCAGAATTTCAGTTCTAGGGCATAGATACTAAGATATACCTTCCCTTTGGATTATAGTTGTTCTAAATCAGATTTTTTCCCCTTTTGTACCAATATGCTTAGTGAGAAAATGAATGTAACCAAAGTAGGGATTCTTATTCCTTAGGACAATTAGAAAAGATTTGCTAAATATTTCTCCCCTTGAGGAATTTGATTCATCCATTGCAAGAGCTACAGTTCTTAATTTCAAAAGATATAATAAAAGATTTTTCCTACTTCAGCAAAAAATTAAAGAGGGTCTAGATTACCATCTTTATTACCTTAAACCATTTGAAAGTTCCACACGCATAATGAACCTGATTCTTATGGCAGGCAAAGCATTAAAAGAGCAAATGGAGAGGTTAAAGCTCCTAAAGTAAGAGAACATTTTCCCTAAACAAAGGATATTTTGTGAATATGCTTCCAAATGCTGTATTAAAAATGCTTTAAAACTTGTATCACAAAAAGAAAAAAAGTACCTGGCAAAAGACTGGGCATTTTAAAATATAAATTGCTCACATTGGTTATGGGCTTTGGCTAAATTCTGTTCTGATAATTGATTTTGTTGGTTTTTGACCTTTGTTAGGGCCAGATCTACTTGCAACAAGGATTAATATAATGAAAAACATTTCTTGAGAGGTCTGCAGTTCTGTGATTTCTTTGCTTTTTTGTTGATATTTTAAAACCTCAGTAATTATTTCTACTATCTTGGTAGTATATATTCAAAAGTGACATGCATGCTTCTAACTAGGGATTTACTTCTCAGAATTACAGAATGGGTCAGGTTGGAAGGGTGTTGACAGTGAGTCAACTAGTCCAACCTCCCTGCTCAAGCAGGGTCATCCTAGAGCACATGGCACAGGATTTCAGAGCCTCTCTGGGAAATCAGTTCCATTGCACAGTCACCCACATAGTAAAACTCTTCCTCATCTTCAACTGGACCTTCCTGTGCAGCTGTTTCTGCCCATTGCCTCTTGTCCTATTGCTTGGCACCACCAAGAAGAGCCTGGAAATGTTTACTTGGTAGCCCATGCTTTAGGTACTTAGACACATTGATAAGGTCCCCTCTCAGTCATCTCTCCTTGAGGCTGAACAGACCACCTCTCTCAGCCTTTCCTAGTTCAAGGAAATGGCCTCCTTAGTCTCTGACCTTTTTCTTGGTCAGAATTATAACTACCTTTTATAAGACTTGGGATTTACTGATGAATATCTAGTATCTTTCTTATAAAAAAAGTATGCTGTGCCACTTTTGATTTTTGCTTTTTCCCTAATTCTGAAAAAGGAATTTGAAATGCAAAGAGCCTAGTCAGAGTTTTGGATCTTGTGGAGACAACTTACTTAAACTTTTATTCTCCTTCATTTATTTAAATGAGGAATAGTGAGGAATGTTACTAAGCTGTTGCTAGTAATAGGTTTTAGTTTTCAAAAAAAGCTGGAATCTATGTTATGCTATATAAATGGACAAAACACAATTTACTCCTTATTTATTAAACAAAAATGTGAATGTCTTATGAAATGTGACATATCCCAGCATTGTTATCCTATATGAGGAATTCATGTCAAAATTCAGTACAGCTATGTGATTATTTTGTGTTCTCCTTATTTGTTCCACTGAAGTTATTGATGCTGACAGTGTACTGCATTTAAATCATCACTAGGACACCAGGACTGTGTCCTTCCTCACTCTAATCCTGTCTTCCTGTAGCCATTTTACTGCAGGAAATTTAAGCTAGTGGCAGAAATGCCTAGAAGACAGAACATGTCTAAAAATATGTATGAACTGCCCTGCTGTTTAGTTGATCAAATTGATTAAGTGCTTATGGTTGAGAAATTAAATTCTAGCAGTACTCAATGTAATAAACAACTTCAGAGACTTGTTAAACAATTTGGCTTTTCTTTAGTTAATTACTTTGAAAGCTTTCTATTGTGAATAAACTAAAAAGCAATTGAGGTTATAATTATTATAGAATAAAATGTTGTCTCACACTCTTATAGTCTTTTCTCAAGGGTTTAAAAATTCTCCCATTACATGGTATATTACAGTGCTGTTATGCTGTGCAAATGGGACAGATGTGTCCAGGAGTAGAATATTAGTCTGAAGATACCAGCCCCTGGTGGCTGTGGTAAAAATGGTGCCCAGCCAGTTTTACAGGCCAGTATAACTACATGCTTTAGGGAAATGTAGAAATCTGGGGTTTAGGGGAAAGGGGAAAAAAATTCTAAAACCCATCCTTAAAAACCCAACCAAATCCAAATCCCACAAACAAACAAAAATCTCCCTTCTCTCTGCTCAGACTGAGTGGGCTGCATGTTTAATATCTATCACTTCTGTTTGTGACAGGTCTCTGGTTCCTCTAGCAATGTTTCTGTGGGTTTTGGAGGGGTTGTTTGCTGCTGGTTGGCAGTTTCTTTCCTTTTCCACTGTTCTCATGTATATATGTTAACTCATTCTTCTCTTCCACATGCTAATTTCAAGCAGCTTAGCTGTCATGGGAAGAGCTGCTGGCCTCTGAGACCCCAGAACAATTCAACAGGTAGCTCATCTAACAGTGTGTAGCAGTTGCCTACGTAGAGTAGAAAATGGCAACTTTAGCTCTAAGTGTTAACAAGCTCTAAACCTAAACTAGTCAGCTGCAAGAACTCTGTCTTGGTAAAGGAAATGGATAAATGGCTCGTTTAAGTACTTGATATAATAGCCTTGTTTCACCTAGAGAATAGCTGGTAGAACTAAATTGAATTGAACTGCAGCATAATAATTTTGTGTTAGCATTCTCACTGTCTGCCTTGACTCCTTGTTTGAAATTATTTTCAATGCATTGATGACAAAACAGGTTGTGTGAGACACCACTCCTGCTCCAATTTACACTGGGGAGTTTATCACTTAAGCTGCTATTGTCAAAATTATAGTTACATAGAGTCAAATCCTATATTTTCTGCTCTTGCACAAGCTTACTTTCTACTTGTGTTTCCTATCAACTCTGCCCTCTAACAATGATTTGAAAAGTGGAAATGTTTATAATGTGAGCTTGATACTGAACTATGTTATGAGCAAGCACTTTTCCATAATCTATTGTGCTTTGCATTGTTTTTTACACAAATGAGAATGGACTGTTACCAATAACTTCTAGTTGTGGAATAGAAAATGTGAGTTTAGAGGGGAAAAAAGCTTTAAAACCTTACATTTTGTTTCCTTTTACTCTTATGAGCACATCTATTTATTTTCTGGTCTTGTTTCAGGTACATTCCAGTAATGATATAATCACTTCATCAGTGAGGATAATTAAGTAATTGCAATCTAGACATGGCCTTTTAGATTCAATGTTGTTGCATTTATTTTATTTTTTTTTTAAAGGATTGATTAACAGGGATATATTTGGCTTTTGAAAAGTGTGTTGAACAAATAAGTTCTGCAGCAGGAGAAGTAATTGAGCTGGGTACCAGCATAACATTAAGGTAGCCTTATGTTCCTGTTTGTACAGAAATCTTAAACATCTAATCAAAATATTGCATATAGTCATATACCAGGGCATATATGGGACACATATACCATTTAGCAGTATAGTTTGTTTTATCATTCCTCCTATATTCAACTTCCAGAAAACAGCAAAATTTTAATTCTGCCATCTGCCTGTAGTCAGATTTGCTTCTGAAAAGTGTTCTGTTTCTTGCTTTCCACATCACTTGTTTTTCTGTGCTTCACTCTCACGTTGGTTTATGCTTAGTTTTCATTACTTTTTCCAAGGAAATGTAGATATTTTAATGGTTCATAGGTAAAAAGCAAAAACATCTTCTCCAGACCATGAGTGAGAATAAGAGTAAGAAGAATTTGTACTTAAATTTTTCTCTGTGACAGTGTTTTCTGCTCCTAATGTAGTGAAACTGAAGCTGAGTTGTAATGGCAGGTGCTGTCTCCAATAAAATGAGCTATAATACAGCCTTTCTACATGTCTAAAAAATAAACTAAATCTTAAGTTAGTGTACTTGTGGGAGGTACAGAGGGAAATAAATACGAGCTCTCTTGTTCCTTGTTTTTTTTAGGAATTTCCTATTCCCAAGTTTGAGCCTTGTAAGATATCTTTATTGACCTCAGTTTCCTTTTGAAGTTTTTGTTTTCCAACAAGTTGAAAGAAAACACTATGATGAGGAGGTACTTCTGAGGACTTTCTCATTTTGTTTTCTTCCTTCTGTGCTGTAATCTAGTACCCTCTGTAATCTGCACTTTCTCTTTTCAGTGAACTGATGAACTTTTGGGAATGTGAAGTGGCAGAAGGGAAGTTGTAATGAACTGGCTTGAGTTTCCACATGCTGCCAGGCACAAGTGGTATACACCCTAAGAACTGGGAGCAGTCTTCTGTAATATGGCTAGGATTCTAAAAAATAATGCCCTGGGAATTAAGTGTAAACATGCTTTGCTTGAATATCAAAGGATAGTGGACTTGTTTTTGTGTAAACATAACCGAATAAAGTATCAAAAATTAAGGTCAATCAAAAAGTTCAGTACTGTTTTCTGCACCAATATGTTGTCACCATTAGTATTATAAAAAAAGAGGATTGGAATGAAATAAGTGTATTGTACTGCTTCCTCACAGTTCTCCAACAGTTGCTGCTTAAGGATTTTCTGAGCCAGATGGATAACATGTATCTCTTTAATTATGACTTTTTTCTTTTATCACTTTTTTGTTTAAATGTATGTAATTGTGCAATTTAGAATAGAATTTTAAACTCTGACATTTTACTTGGCAAAGAAGGAAATTTGTCCTTCCATAAAGAATAGTAGACATCTTCAGAACTGTAAAATTTAAAAACTCTGAACTTTGCAGAAGAAAAAACTTTTCCAGCGTTCTGTTACATGTATTGATGCTAATAAAATATAAGACAGTAATAACAGTGTGTTTGAGATAACTGGGTATCCAAAAGTCATTCAGAAGGCTTTTTTGTTTTGTATTTAGAAAAATATGGAGAATCTTTGGAAGGAATATATATCTTCTGCCAAGAAGTGGCTTGAGTGACTGCCCTTGTTTATTCCAATAAAGGATAATGAGGTAGTCTGTAGTGAGTGGTAGAGTCTGTTCTTTGGGGTTTTTTTGTTTCCCACCTAGTGTGACTTCTCCGGTGTTGAGGGAGAGAACCCTGTTGAAGATTGCAGTCACACAGTAGGAATTCCACCCTCCAAGGAAAAGCACTGTACTTTCCAATTGTACAGAAGACTAAAAGCCTTTTTCTTTGTAGAAAGCACTCTAGTGTGTGTGACACTGGAAGGCAAGCCTGTGCTAAGTCAACCTGGGAACCTAGGTTGTTTGTACATAATGTAAAACCTCATGTCCCTGAGGTTACCTTAATATACCTTATCATGGCAGACTGAAATAGCTTGATGTCCAGGAACTTGGATATTATCTGAACAAAAATGAGTATACATTGGGGAATGGGTGGTATTTAGGTTCACTGAATTTGGTCATGCTGTTGAATGACATTTTGATGTCTCCACATTCATCAACAGGAAAAGTATTTTCTGGTACCACAGTTCAGGAGGACACTCAAGGTGTGTACAGATAGCCACTGATATCACCTTTGGTACACTTTAGCTTATGAAGGTTTTTGAAGGAGACAACTCTTGCCCAGGATTTGTTTCCTGTCCTTATAATGCTTGTCTTGCTAGTCAATGAAGGGAAAGTTATTGTGTACAGATAATGAGGTATATATGTTCCTTGGGAATTGTCAGAGTTTTGGGGTCATAGTCTCACTTGTATGCAATAAAAAATGAGGAATAGCTATAACAGAGTCATATTCTAGCTTACATAATAAGTAAAAACATACTTGAATACAATTTTTCTAAGGGAAATAATGGACCTCATTCAAGCCTTATTTTTTTGTCCTGGTCACATCTACTGTAACACTGCACAGAAAATGCCTACTACCAATAATGACTTTTGTGGAGGGTACCACACTGAACTACTCAGACCTTGTATTTGATTCAGCATCAATTCCTCATTTCATGTGTATGATGGTTTAGGAATTACTCTCAAATTCAGTACTCCCACTAAAAAGAAAACCACCAGATGCTCCCTTCCCCTTCTCCACTGGGAAACAAAAGGCAGAGATAGATCATAAGTCAAGAACAGAAGTTTACTGGAAGCAGCAATGAGATACAAAACAAACAGTAACAGCAACAATGCTAATAACAATAATGTACAAAGAGAGGATGATTTACGTGCAAAATGTTCACCAAGCCGGGACTCTGAAAAACAGTGACAGACAGCTCCTCTGCCTGATATTTTCCCTGTGACTGGAAAGGAGCATCTTTCTTCTTGGAAGCAAGACTCCCTTTTCCCCAGCCTTCAAGTGATGTAAGGTGGTACTGAGTAACACTGATGTCTTGGCCATGTCCTTTGGGCACAGCGTGGGGCAGCCCAGAACTCCTGGATCAAGTACTCCGGTGGGCTCAGCCTCCTCAGTGGCTGTGACTATTGCACCTGGCTGCTGTAAAAATTAATTAACTGTCCTGGCCAGAACCAGGAAGAGAAGCACACTGTACCTTTCTATAAAGACTTATTTTTGGGGATGAATTCTTTCCATTTGTTCAGGAAAGTGATAGCTGAATGTTTGCAAGGGGTAATTTTGTAGAAAAAAAATCACAATCCTGTTAAGATTGGGCTAATTTACAGTTGTTTGGTGGGGGAGCTGCAGGATTTTCTAGCTTGACTTGGGTTCTCTGTTTGATCTTACGAGTTCTGCCCTACGGGAATTTAACTTGGGTGAGTTATCACCTGGGAACTGCTTTCTGAGTTGCAGAAAAGCAGTTCCCGGGAGAGTTTTTGTCTGATTGCAAAACTGTACAGGGTGCTGGTGTCAGTCACTGGCAGTGGGACTTCTGTGAGAGGAGGCTGGGGATGCCCTGTGCTGGACACAGCCAGTTCCAGCCCACCCACCACTGGGCACAGCTGAGCCCACAGCTGAGGTAGGGGTACCCTAGGAGGAACTTCTTTAAGAAACAAGGTAACAATCCCGAGAGACAGGAGGGAGCTCTAAGGGGTGGCAACAGCTCCTGGGGTCAGAGGAGGAGAAGGTTCTCTGTTGTTGAGTGTATGTTCCTGAAGGATGGCAGCCCATGGAAAACCCATGTGGGGGAAAAGGAGGGGGCAGCAAAAGCTTTAAACAATTGATCCTACCATCTCCTTGTACTTCTCCCTGTCTTGCTGAAGGAACTGGGTATAACCTGCAGTGAGAGGAAGTAGGAGTGGGAGTTAAAAGAGCCAGGATTCTTGTAGTTGTGATCTCTTTGCTGTTGACCTGTGAGCTCTCTTAGTCCTGTTCGCCCCATTGTAAGCCACTGCAGCCTCAGCCTGCCAAGGGGAGAGTGAGTGAGAATCTAGAAGTAATTCTGTCTCTGACCAGGATTTAGTCTTACAGCAAGAAAAGGATCGAGACTATATGGATGTGTGCTATGGCCGTGTTTGTGTCTGAGGTGTGCCTAAGCATGCTTTGTGTTCAGGCAGTCTGGAAACCATGCTAGTGTTATGTACCACCATTCTGAGCTACAAGCAGGGGATAGATCAAAGATGCTGAAAAATAAACTTAACAAAATACAGTGGCTACCTGAGATGATGACTGACTGACTGACTGACTGGGAAACTGACAATTCTGTATGGCTGGAAGCTTTACCTTCATCTCCTTCTAAAACGATCTTATACTTGCTTGTAGTACGATAGCAAGAGATAACATAGCTGGCCAAGCAACTGACATGCTTGGAGATGTAATGTTGGGAATGGCATGGTATAGATGCTTTGCCCTGCTCCGAGGGTGAGTTCCCTCAACACTGCCTTCCTCATTCAGCTCAGTGCACAAAGCTGAGTTACATGCCATGGATCTCTGTGTGGGGAACGTGAATAGAGGACAGTTTCTAAACATTTCTTCTGTATTCTTGGTTTGCCTTAAAGACAAACATTTTCTCTTTTTGGGGCATTGTAAATGACCTTTAGCTGCTGGGACTTTTTTTTCCATAAAATAAAACTTCAGAAATGAGGTTCATTACTTTTAACTAGTAAAAGGAGAGCATTCTTTAATATCTCTAGTATCTGATTACTTCTGTTAATCAAAAAACCCTCTTTATGTCATAGTTTTACTAGCTCAGCCATTTTCTTTGCAGCAGTGGTTGACTTTACTACCAGCCCATGTCTTCTTGGCTCAAGCAGACTCTGACCACAGGCTGGAAAAATCCAGATGTATATATGGTAGCAGTTTGGTTTGACACACTTGCACAGGATTCACAAAGACTAATTCTTGATTTATGAGCTTGGAAACTTCTTAAAGATGCATCTGGTGTGAATAAATATGTAATTTGGAGACTCACATTTAAAGATGTAAAATTAAAAAATATAGTCTTGAGTCATCATTCATTTCCATCAAAGGAATTGTAACTGTTCTTCCTTGTAGGTCTGTGTGTTACAGATGATCCGTCAAATTCTGTTATGTGTAACTATATTGTTTGAAAGGTTATTATGCCAATATAGTTACTGCTTATAGTATTAAATGATTGGAATTTTTCAAGACATATGTATATCAAGTTTAATGTTTTCCTGTTCATCTTTGTTTTATGAAACCTAAATAAAAATGGAAGAAAGGTCAAACTTGAAATCCTTCAGAAGGGAATAACTTAAACATTTATACATCCTTATAATTTTAAACTGACACTAATTAGAACTTAGCATTAATCAACCTTGATGGAGGGGAAAAAAAAGTCAATGCAAGTACTGCCAGTTCAATGATTTGGCATCATCTACATGGAAAGGATCTGCTGAGGAGTTATCATGTTAATTTCTAATGGATTTTTCCAAGTTGCATGCTCTTCATCTTTCTGTATTATTTTATTTATTTATCTTTATTATCCTTCAAAGTAAGTATCATCAATACTGGAAACTTTCTGGAGCATTCAAGAAAAAGACAGTATTATTCAATTGTATTTTCAAAGCAAATTTATTCCCTCATGATGAAAACAATTGGTGGTGTTTTCAGAATACTTTGAATGTTCAGAAATGTACTTTATTGTGTTTGAAGTAGTCTGTCTGCGAAATGTCAGTGCATAGGTAATTTCCATATTAGAAATACAGAAATAATTTCATTAGGGATCTACCAGATGCAACCCCATTTTAAAAATTAAGGAATTAGTCCAACCACAGTTGCACATAGCTGCACCTCAGTGATCAGCTTGGATCACTGGGATCCTCTAACAAGTCTATGGTGTAGGGAGGTTGATTGTCTCCACCTGCCAGAAATATTTTTATTGTATATCATTTTAACAGTTTGCTATGTGTTTTAATGGGACACATTGCCCCCAAGAAGGGAAGGCTACTTCTGTGTCTGACTTATGGAGCTGGCTCAGTGTTAAAAAACCCAACAAAACAACAGCACAACCAAAAAAACCCAACAATCCAAAATTAAAAAGACTTCACAATGAGCCATCTAAGAGTACATGGCAACATCTGGAGACACCCTGAAATCCGGGCCTTCTGGGAGGGCTTTTTTCTCACTGTGGTTGATCTCTGTTGCTACTGCTCTGCACAGAAATTCTGTCTGGTTTCATGTGAATGAAGCAAAGATGTCACTTCTTGTCTGGTGAACAAATAAGATTTCTACTGCTGCTCTTGCAGGTACTTTTAAATACGTTTCAAAGGGGAAAGAAATCATCCAAAAAACAGACTGCTGCCATCACCACAAATAGTTTCTTATGCAATGAAATAGTTGGAAAGTTGGCACTTCCCCTCCTGCCCCAGAAAGAAGTAGAGCAGGATGAGGAGGTGAGTCCTCTGGGGCAGGCACTGCTGAGGCTTAGTCAAGTGTGACTTTCAAACTTTGCAGCCTTCAGAGAAGAATAGGTTGTGATTAAGCACTGTGCAAATGGGCAACCCACAGTCTTAAGATGCTTTTTCTGTTGCTTCTGTCACTTTCTAATAAGCATGTATCCATCCATCCTTCCATCCATCTGTCTTTTCTGAAGCAGTTCTTAAAGAAATAGTGTCTGTTTGTGCTGAATGGGGCAAAAAATACTTAGAGTCTCTCTTAAAATGTAACTGTAAGTGGAAGCTTCTTCTGAAGATAAGGTAGAAGATTTGCTGCATACAGTAGAAAAACAAATGTTTTTGGTGTAAAGAACTAACCCATAGAATATTTGTTTATTTGTAGATGCTATGAAATTTGGTCCAGTTCTGTTGGTCATAGGGTAATCTCAGTGTTCCACACCTGACCCTCTGTAAAGATTTTCAAGATCACTTACTGCTGTAGTTGGGAAAATATTTTAGAAAATCTGTAGTGAGAGCAATATTGAGCCAGATACTTTGGATTTTCTGTTTTGTAGGTAATGATGATACAGTTATGTCTCCAAGAAGAATTTACACAGTGGATCTTCCTCCAGAGGGTTATGTTGCAGTTACTCCAGATGCTCTTAGTAAGGCTATTTCTGAAAACTCTGGCAGTAGTGCTGACTCAACAGGTAAGTTTGTATGGTTGTTACTGTGATGAATTTTTCAGAAGGGAAACTTCTTAGCAGCTCTTATCAAGTAGATTCAGGCTGCTACAATAAAGTATTTAAACAGTTGCTGCCAGTGGGTGTCACTGTTTTGCAACATAAGCAAAATGAGGATGTACATCCCTGTGGGTTCATTTCCATCATTTGGGGTTTCTAGACTAGATTCAGCAGTTGGTGATAGCCATGCTGTGCCACAGATCTTACTGAAGTTACGTAGAACCTAACTGAGGACAAAGTCTTTAGCTCCTCCCACTCAAGTGACATTATGCCTGCTAACAGTCATACTATTTTTTAAGGACAAATGTTAGATAAAACTATATTACTAAGTCTATCCTTTATGTTCTGAGGAATTAGGTAAAGACTTAACAACCTTTCAAATTTGCCTCTCTCAGAACAGATATTAATCATTGGAGTTGGTAGGGGGGGAGTATCAATCCAATATCAAAAGGCTTTCTGATGAGAAATTGTGACGATAAAATTCAAAACAATATTTGATGTAGTCAAAGGATACAAGAGAAGAAGCACAGAATCTATAAAGTGGGTTCTAATTTGACCTCACTTAAATACATGGTTTTCTGAATGACATTGCCAGAATTCAGTTGATTCTGGCTCTCTTTAGAAAGAAATCCTAAGGTTAGACAGGACAAATTAATTTAGTTTTTTCAATTGCTGTGTTCCTGTGGATTTATGTTTGTCCAAAATTGTGTATCACGGTCATTGGCCACTAGGGACGTTCTGTAGCAAAGAAGAACTAGCTGCCAGGTAAGGCAGCTGAAGTAAAACACCTCATTAGCAGCAGTTATTAAGCTACAGTATCAGTTTCACCCTGGAGATTGCCTTAAATGCAAGGAAAACTTGAGATGTAACTTGCAGATATAGAAAAGCAGATTCTGCTTGTCTTTGCAAACAATACGCACAGGGGTAAATTTTGAGCTTGGAAATTTGGTCCACAGTCTGTTCAGAGCTCCAGTCAGAATCTGAATACACGTAAAGCTACCAAGTAGCTCAAGGGACTGAAGCAAAATACAGCATGAGGGCACATCAAGAATACTCTTTCTTGGTCTACAGTGGTTTAAAGACCATTCTTAAGTGACAAAGAAGTGACTTTAGCACAGTAGCATAAGAGTAGATCATGATAGTCTTTGGATTATGAATGGAAATATGTTCTATTTTAGAGCTTCTAAGTTGTGCTCTTCTCAGTTAGACAGGATTCATGTTTGGAATCGAGAAGCTGTTTCTAGGTTACCTGTAACTTTGTTTAGATGCAGAATCTTTGGACAGTGCACTGGGTTTCTCTTTCCTGGCATGTCAGATTCAAGCTGCTTATGCTGATCTTGAACCATCTTTTCTTTCCTTCCATGCCATATAGTTTCTGTTTATTATTTAATGTACTTTTCTTTCAGATATTAGAGGAATGCTTCTTCCACTTCATTGTTTTGCTGATAAGACTAAATGAAATCCAATGCTATGTAGGTAAATTCAGTTTTATACAGCGACTTAAGTTGCTGCTAAATAAAACACTAGCATCCATGCTGAACTCTGCTGCAACAGAGATATATTCTTATTAAGGCATTAGCATGGAACTTATGTGGCAGATTTATTCAGCTGCTGTTTAAAATCTATGAATAAATCAGATTATGTATGGTGCATATTAGATGTTGCAATGATACATTATTATACATAATTAGATGTTAGATACATTGCAAAGCAGTTAAGCAGAACAGAATTTAGGATTGAGTTATGTTGTCTCTTTTTAGAGTCGTAAATATCTGCCTGGTTTTACAGTGGATGAAGTATTGAACAATGGCTTTATTTTCTCATTTTTCATATTTAATATTTTCCTTTACTATTTCAAAACAAATGTACTCAACCATGATAGCAGTAAGTAGAGTTCTGATGTTGCTTAGTTACAGTATTTACTGTTGGATGGAGAATGTTGTTAGCTGATCCCAGTTTCATTGTTCAGGAAGAGTAAGTTTTGGGTTGTAGCCACTTTTTAAACAGTTAACAAAGGATCTGGAATTTTGGGAGATCTTTGGATTGGTTTGTTATTTGGCTTTGCACTTTATCACAGAATTAAGAAAAAAAAGTTTGAAGTGAACGTTTTTAATCTGTGGCTCCTCTTGCAAGGTGGGTTTGACAATAGATGTTATTCTTACCAGGTATTTGCTTAATTTTTTTTTTAAATTCCCTTATAGGGAGATTTTTATTACATTCCCTTTTTTACTTGCTCTGGTGTTTCACTACCCTTTAATGCTACATCTTTCTTGTTGCAGTTTAGACCCTTATTTGTTTTGTCTAAATAGGGATTACAGAATTGGAAAATTGCAAGCGTAAGGGGACATGGTTCACTTTAGTTGTGTATGTCATTTAAGCATACACATGAAATCTATTGCAGGATGAAGTCTGATTTCAGGCAGTGTTCATATAAAATAAAAGGAACATCTGAAGCAATCATACCATGGATTACTTAGTCTTCTCACCTAGATTTAGTTGTATATCCCTTATTTAGATCTTTTTTGAAGGAGCAAAGGAAAGCTCTAATGAGAACTTTTGACACTGAAGGAAAAAGAGGGTGCATGGATGCCTATATGTATGAGTATTTTATATATATAAAATAAAAATACATCTGTTATGTTTAGAATTGTCCCAGGTATTCCCAAAGGACCAGGTCAATAAGGTGAAATTGAGATTTGATGTATGCATTGTTTTAATCCTTATATTATCTGTAGGATTTATTTTGTATGGCAACAGGTAATCTTCCACTGTGTTTCCTTAAAATGCGAGCATGTTGTTTATGTACTGGGTAAGAAAAGATTCCTGTGCTGTCGTTTTCTAGCCCAGAACTAATGGGAATTAATGATGTAGAAATTCAACAAAAAGAAATCTGACTTAAAAATTAATTTCATTGTTTATCAACTTGTCTCATGAAAATAATATGCCTCTATTTTAGGATTTAATTTTTTCAGTTATACATCACTGTGATTCGCTGTATCCTCTCAATAAATTAAAAAAAAACAAATATGAGTCTATATGGATTCGTACAACAAGATTGTCAAGAGGCATAGATGTGGCATGACTGACATTTCATTATGGTGAACTAGTCTGTGGAAGACTGAAACATTCAGTCACTAAAATACATATTTCAACATCAACTCTTTTTGAGAAATGGTTTAAAAGTTGAAATTAATCAAAATTATAAAATAAAATAATTTCTTCTTGACTTTAAAATATGTTTGGGTTTTTCCATTATTATTATTGTTGTTTAAACTGCTAGTTCCATTATGGTTGATGTTGTCAGGATGAAATTAATGATGTCCAGAATAGCTTCTGAACAAAAAGGGAGAAAAAAATTCAGGTGATCTTTTTACATATCTGTAGTATCATGATTCACTTAAAGGCTGCCATTTCAGGAAGACTCAATGGTGCTTAAGCTTATGTTTGTTTTTAAGGAGATGCTTTTATGAATCTTATGTTGACTACTTACATTCTTGGCTTGGTTGGGAATGTGATACATCACAGAACTGATAGACCCAGCACACCAAGGGAGCAATATGTTTTAAGCAACTAAGGTCAGTACCAAACTTTTTTTGCTGATAGGTAGCACCAGATGTGAAACTCCAACATAATGAATCTTTTTGTAGCCTTGAAACCAGAGGTATCATTAGACCATTTAACATAATCTTCTGTACCTGTTAAAGAGGTCTTACCCCATGATGAGCTTGGCACTTTGCTTTTAGAAGAAACCAAACCAAACAAAAAAAATCTATTCACATTTCAAAGATGGCAGAGAGGCTCCACTGCTTCATAGGGCTAACGGTCAATTGGTCTCAGTCTATTTAATAAAAAAAAAAAATAAAATTACTTTTTCTGCTTTCCTCCATTGAAATAAAGAGCCTCCATTAAGCAGTATTTTCTTACCATAAAGAAGCACAGTAATCAAGTCATCATCAATCTTTTTGATCAAATAGGTTCACTTGTGCATTGCTCTAAGATACTTAGCTCAATCCTCAAGTCACATTTGTAGCTCTTAGGTATCACCCTTTTCACAGCATCTTTTTAAGAATATGAATTCCACTGCTGCATGTAGTATTTGTGTTTCTTTACCCTTGAATAAACTAATACTATATCAATGTCTTAGATATGTTTACAAATTAATCAGAAGGTGTGACAGTAGACAAAAGTTACAAGAAACAACTAATTTAGAACTTCTGCTTTAATTCCACATCAGCTCATTCATGTGTACAGTTACCTCAGTAATATTACAATAAATATTGTTTGTGTAGGGCTTCTTAACTGTAAATCAAAATGTTTAACAACACTCAGTGTTACTTATTTTACATAAAAGAATTCAGGAAATAACGTGAAATAAACTCAACTTCTCTTGAAAACAGAGGAGTTTAAGAACACTTACAATTGCTTTTCTGAATCTTATATCTGAGAGAAAAAGCTATGAAAAATCCTCCTGCAAATCAGGAGTTGTCTTATAGTGCCTTCTGTCACCTGCTCCTGCACTGACTGTCCAGAGTGTTCTAGCAACTTCTGTGAGAATATCCAAGGCTTATAACAAGACTGATTGAGGGAATTGTGGAAGTTCCAGAGTAAGGATTCTGCATTTGTAAACTAAAAACAGTAAATTCTTTCCAGTTTTGTTATTTTCTTAATAGAAAAACAAGCCTATTAAGGGATTCTTATCAACAAAAATCCTATATAATTCATTAATCAATAACTTGGAAAGAGAGTTGTCTGTGAGGTTAAGGAAGTTTCTTCTCTACAGCCTGTTTCTTCTTCAGCTAAAATGCACTTGACATTTTGGAATCAGTTATGGTGAAAGATGCCACAAACAAATAGAGATGTAGGACAGCTATAGCTGAAGAATTCTGTACTTCAGATGTCTTTTCCTTTAATATCCTCTTGGCAGACCTTGTATTTGTTGATAAATGCAGTGACATTCCTTAATAGGTAAAATCACCAGTTTTCTTTCTGAAATTGAATAAGATTAAATAACCATTTTTATTTTCAGAGTTCAGATAAAGTATTTAGTTGTTTGTTAAATTTGGCTTAACTTTTATGAAAAACAGAAGTCTAGATCCAGTGATGTTTGTATGTACACTGACATTGTTATGGGTTGATTGCATTACTGGAATTATATTTAAAGTTAAGAAAGAGCTAAATCAACTTCTCTAATACTGTTTTGGAAAATTTTTGATTCCTTTTCTATCTGAACAGGAGAAGATTTCCTTTTTGAAGTGACACCTGATATAAGAGTTGTCAAGAATTCTAGTTATGTGTGTAATTTTATCATCTTAATTTTAAGGAATTAAGTGTATTCTTCAAAGAAGATGCTTGCTGATGTATTTGCATTGCAAAAGCTGCCTAGTGTGATGCCATCTTCTTGGAAATATTTCTAGTGTACTGAATGTGATACAAATTATAAGCATTTAAGGTGTAGCTTGGGCAGGCACATAGGAAAACATCTCCACAATACTGGTATTCTGGAGCAGTGTACACACAAATTCTGTGGTCTGTCAAGTAGCCAGCTAGAATGGAATAATCACTTCTCTTGATTTCATAGCAAACAAGTCTGAACCTCCTGAAAGTGAGTTCAGAATTTACCAAGAAATTCACTGCTGTCCACTGAAGGTTTTAAACACAGGACTGGGCTATGAATTGAAGCTGTAAGATGACTCACTAATTTAGGTTTATATACAATGTAGGAACCAGTCATTTCTAACCACCACTGTCTGTAACTATTTACATCTTCTAAATGCCAGTATCTTCACAAGCATATGGGACTGTTGCAGAACGCATGGTACAAATTATGAGTTTTTAATGTCACTGAGTCTTCAGTATTTCTTACAAGAAATACATGAGTATTTCTTGTGATAGTTTCTGACATTAAGTTGTTGGTAGACCTCATGAAAACATACAATGCAACAAAACAAATCCCCTCCCTCCACACACCAAACTCCCAAAAACCCTCTGGAAGATGGCTTTGAAAGCCATATGTCAAAGAATCTTGCCCCAAATATTTAGCTCAAATGTATGTGTGGTTCTAGGAAAGGGTGTAAATTATGAAAATTTATTAAGGAAGAAAGAATACATGGTGATGTGATACACTGGTAATGCTTTACTTTTGCCATGGCTGCATGTTAATGGTTTATTAAAGATCCTCGATTTATATTTTTGTAACTATTTTGTAAATAAAGGATATGTTTAGATGCTGTATTAGTTTCTACATGCTTCTAAAAAAACCTTAAGTATTTCAATACCAAAATTTACATTTGAAATAAGCTTTCATTACTATATGTTGCTGTGGTGCAGAAAGCAATGTACCCCTAATCCTAATGTAGTGAGTTGATGCTGTCTGAATGCCAGACACCCACCAAAGCCATTTACTCACTCATTCTCTTCTGCAACTGGACACGGGAGAGAAAGTTTAACAAAGGTTTCATGGGTTTAGATAAAGACTGGGAGAAATCACTCACCACATACTGTCACAGTGGTGACAAAACAGGCTTGAATTAGAGCTGTGGAGTTCACAGACTTCTCCAGTGTGAATCCATCTCACAAGTAACATCTCTCTGAACTGCTGCAACATGAATCCATCCCATGGGCAGCAGCTTCCCTCAGACTGCTGTGGCGTGGGTCTCTTCCACAGCATGCAATCCTTCAAGGACAGGCTGCTCCAGCATGGGAGCAGGGCTCCTCTCTCCACAGGCCTCTCATGGGCTGCAGGGGAATTCCAGCTCTGGTGCCTGGAGCACCTCTTCCCACTCCTTCTGCACCAAACTTGGTGTCTGCAGAGCTGTTCTGCCCACATATTCTCATCCTGCTCTTCTTTGACCCCATTTACACCTGTGCAACATTTTTGTTTTAATTTCTTCTTAACTGGTTTATCACAGGGGCATTACTACCATTCCTGACTGATCATCAGAATGGCTCAATGTCCATCTTTGGTATTGGCTCTGCTGGACACTGAGGAAGCTTCTGGCAGCTTCTCATGAAAGCCACTCCTGTAGCCCACCCCCACCACCAAAATCGTGGCCATGCAGATCCAATACACCCAGTTTATGCCTTTCTGTTTTCATTTTTAAATAAAGAGAATGCTGGGCTGGATCCCAGAGGAGAGATGCATGTTTAAGCAGAGTAAGAATTCACCATCAAGTGCATGTTTAATGAGGCATGTTGACTCTGGTCATTTCCTTCACTTCCTGTGGTAGTTCTTTGACCTTCAGCTTTTCTTATTCCTTTGTGCTACAATTGGTGTCTCAAATGGAATCTCTTCTTGTTACATGCCCATAAGTCTGAAAGTAATTTGATTAAAGTAGGTTCTGTATTCAGGTGACAGTATGTGTAGTAAGTGGAGAGGGAATTAGGGACATTATCTCTGACTTTTGTTTTCTTGCTTTTTGTTTTATTTCAAATTACAGTGATGACAAGTATTTTTGTTGAGCATCCTGTCCTATAATAGAGGAGTCTCAGAGAAAGAAGAGACACTGTGGCTTTCTATTTTATCCTCTTTCCCTACTGAACATCATTTTTTCCCTTGCTCCCTACCGGATGAGTCATTTCACCCCTTTCAGCTGGAGCATGCTCTCCCTTTCTCTTCCCTTGCAGCTGTGTTACAGGCTTCTGTTGTCATAGTGACAATAAAGAACTGATGGTCAAGGGAAAGAAATTGGGAACAGCACCAACAAGCTCTTTAGATCCCAGCAAAAAACACTGTTATGATTGCTGCCTCACTTGAGCAGTCACGCAACATTTTGGAAATCGGAAACTGATTGGCTACTTTCACCTCCTTGTTTCATAATAAAAACATAATCAAGTCCTAAGCTTTTGTAGCTAAATCTTCATGGAGCAGCAAGTTAAAGTTAGTATGGGGCTAGATGAAGGAGAAAGGCAGAAGAGAGCTGAGTCTCTGTCTCCACGTGCTTCATGGTTCTGAATCTTAGTTCCTCACATGTTAAAGCAGGAAATTTAATTGGTTTGTAGATCTTGGAATATTTCTGATCACATAATACTTTAATTTTGATTATCAGTTGTATACGTTGGGTGCATACAAAATTCTAACCTCCACTGCTCTGCTATTGCTGCTATTGCCTATGAACCTGTTGGTATTGAACCACAGGAAAACATTGCTGTCCTTCATGTTAAGACCCAAATGTCCGCTGACAGACAACACGCTTGTTGATTAATAGCTGTGAGAAGGTGACCCTGGCTCAACCTCTTGCTGTGAGGACCCATGTTACTCTAACAAGACTTGTTCCAATGCAGTATTTTCAGTTTTCAAATTGAAAATAAAATAGGGAGCAGGGGAAAAGGAAAGTGTTTTGTAAGAATAGGAATTCTGCATTCATATTACCCTGGAGTTTAAATGCTCTGGACATTGTAAAAACAGAGTAGAAAATTTATTTCTAGTATGAAGGGACTTAGTGTGTCTGAGTGAAGAAGGAAAATTAAGACAGTAAAAAAAAGTGTGTGTAGTATTATCTATGTCTTTTTTTCTTACACAGCTTTCTGCAAGTATTTTGTATGACATACAGAAAATGCTGGTGTCTCATGTTCAAAGTCAGAATCAGGCCTACCTCATGATTTAATTTTATTGTTATTCTTTTTTATAGCAGTAGTTGTATTTTATGGCAACTAGTAAGTATAACAGCCACACATTGATATAGCTTCCAATAGGCTGTCTCCATTCAGTCTCCACTGGGGAAATTTCTTGATCTCATATCCTTTGCCTTTGATTACTGCCCTCTGCTAAGTTTACATGTAGCAGTTTGAAAGTCCTGAACAACCCTCAAATGTATCCTGTGCCAGTGAAGCTTTGAAAATCATCTCCCATCAATCTCCCATTCACAGTAGCTTTGCTAAATAATTTCGTTTCATTCTATTTTCGTTCCATTTTATCCCTGCAAGCAAAAATTGGCTCATAAGTGGAGTTCAAATCACTAACAGGGCATTCTCCGCCAGAGCCTTCTGTATTGTAAACTGTTGGCAAAAAAGGATGCTCCTGCCTTCACTGTAGGCTTAGGATTGTTCAGTATTACAGGCTGTGTGTTGCCCATGCCATGCATCATCCTTACTCTCTTTCCAGCAATCTGTGTAGGGCTGAAGAAAATGGATATTGCTATAGCAAAAGACAGAAATACTAGTGTACACAAATCTATTGCTGTAATCTAGCCAAAATGCAGTGCAGGCAATCTGAAGTGCATTCCAAGGAACCCCAGTTGCTTTGAATAGCTTACAATTGAACAAAGCTGCTGCATGTCTGTACCAATGGTTCCATTTCCCAGCTGCATTGGCTGTGCACAGGTGTGGAGGAGGCATTAGGGCCAATAGGCAATCTCTCTTGACAAGAAAACAAATCCCTTCCAACAGTTGCACCTCTGACTCTATCCAGCTGATAGTGCTGCATCTCACAGACACCTCTCCTGACATCTGAATGTGCACATCCTCTGGGCTGGAATAACCAGTACAGCTGTACTCACATTACTGGGTCTGCTAGTTTGCAGTTAGCTGAGCGTTGATCTGTGTAGGGGTGTAGTGGGGAACATGGGGAACAGGCCTTCACTGACCTGTGAGACACTGCCAGCATCTGACACTTGACTTCTTTTCTTGATGCAAATACTTCAAACAGTAGCCTTGAGCCTCTGGTCTTGGTGTAGCTGGTCTAATGACAGGTGGTTTTGTGTGAAGTCATACCTGTGCTGCCTGCTTCTGTACTACTCCATAAGAACTGGGTGACCTTACTTTCTCAAAGCTCTTTGTTTCTGGGTGCATAGATGATATTTGGAAAGACTTACTTATATCTCACCCATCTAACTCTCTGCATCTTGCTGTGGAGAGAGTAGGTGAGAATGCAGAAACAGTTTTATGCAACTACTTTTGCTTTGTTGGGATGATGATACCAGTTTTCACCAATCTAATTGAATGAACATGAAAGGTTTCTTAAATTGCTTTTTTAAAAAAAGAATATTTAAAAGCTGAATTCATAAATGTTAGGAACATTGAGAGAATGCAACATAAGCTAGTTTTCTGGTAAGTCCAACTTTAATGTGTGTAGAACAGGATGAAAAATACCACATGACCTGAAGTCTTGACTGCTAGAAACAAATTCTTGGTGGTCTTGGAACAGGTCCGCCGTGTGAATATAACACTGAACTGGATATCAGCATCCTTGCACAGCTAACCACAAAATTGAATTTATTTTGTTAATTTTCTTTTCACTGGCAAATTGCCATTGCACTATCACGATGCCAGATATTAGATAAAACATTTGTTTTGATAGCTTGGATAGTAGGTTAGCTAGATGCAAAAATCTGAAATATAATGGAAGTGTAATGGTTGCCACACGTTAAGGAAAGCTTAACATACATTTAATAAAAAATATGCATCTCCAATGCACAATGAGCTTACTTCCTTTCATGCTTCTGTCTTAAATTCAACTTAAACACTTACCTGGATGGCTTAAGTTTGCAGTGTGTCCACAAACCATTCCAATCTTTACATTTAGGTATGCCTTCTATTTGAGTATTATATAAGCATTTCTCGAGTACTTAGAAATGGACACATCTTTTGTCGGTCTGGACAGATAAAGAGCTCTATTCTATTTTTCGATCACTGTCTGAAGATGAGAAGTTAAAAGCTAATACTGTCTACTGCATGTCTTCTCACATATGGAATGCTCTGTTATTCCCATTATCAAACAGTGCATAAGATAAATTTCCAAAAACTACAAAGGCGTGCGACATTAAATTGATAAGAATCCAATTTGCTGTAAAGCTTTATGGAAAGTGGCTATTAATAAATACAGGAAGTGTATATTTAGTTACTCAACTAGCTTTCCAGAGGAAGCAGCAAATACGGTGAAGACATCTTACGGATTTCTTAGTGTTAAAGTACGGCACATATTCTTCTCCAGCCTTCATTCAGTGTATTAATAACTTTAGTTTGTAACTGACAAATTCAGATCAGTTCTCCATTAACTTTTAGACAAGGAAGCAGAATTAAATGTGCACTTTTATTAAGAGTCATTCCTCAGAAAATCTGACTTTATTGAATGCTCAGATCTAGGCACTTGTCATATCACAAGGCATATAAAATAGTAAAGATTCTGCTGTGGAAGCCCGAACATATAAAGACATGAATAAAAACCTGCATATAGTAATGTAGTTGATATTGAGCCAGTGCTGATAGATCAACACAGAGAGGCAGCAACTGCTGCAGGCTCCAGGGCTGCTCTGCAGGTCTGTAACACTTCATATCCTGAACTGCTGCAGTACAGCACATTTGTGCATGGATCTAATTTTTTTCCCACCACTTCACTGAAGCATATGAGAATACTCTACTAAACTGCTTGAATAATTAGAAGAGAGAGGCACCTAGTGATATTACAGTAAGTGATGATAATAAAATCTGCCTGGGATCAGATTTTCTGTTTGGAGGAGCCTGTCTCTTTTATGTGAGCCCAGAAAGGGGAGTGAATATTACAGTAGTTTTTACACAACATTTAAATACCTTAGCTGAACAATGGCGTTTTTACTGAAAAGAACATAATGTCTATCTTGTTCTTCTGCCAGAGAAAAGAATTGATTGATTCTTTGTTCAGTACTTTATTTAGTGTATAGGTGAACATTGCAGAGGAGAGAAATACTAATTTGTTACAGTCTTTAAGAAATAAAAATACATAGCCTTTGGATAAGTGGGAAGACTTAAAGTAATAAACCAGTGATAGAGATCTTCCACTTCCCTCTCAAGATATATATTTAATTTTGTCTTTTTATACTAGCTTTTCTCCTCCTGAGAAAAAATGCCAGACTTTCTTGGTATCCTTCTCCTTTGTAGCACTTGCTAGTGAAAGTCATGCATTTACCTCCATGTAGTGGGTTGACGCTGGCTGGATTGCATGCACCCACCAAAGTCTCTCACTCCCCTCTGCACCTGGACAGGGGAGAGATAATACAACAAAGAGTTCATAGTTTGAGGTAAGTACAAGGAGAGGTCACTCAGATACTGTCACAGGAAAAACATCCTCAAAAATCTGAGGCTATTATTTGAGTTTATTAATAAAAAAAAAATCAGAGCAGGATAATGGGAAGTAAAAACAGGCTTTAAAACACCTTTCCCCACCTCTCCCTCCTTCTCAACTCTACCTCCTCCCCAGAGAGGAAAAGGGACACAGTTAATGGAGATTATGGTCGGTTCATCACATGTTTCTCCTGCTGCTCAGGGAGAGGAGTCTGCTCCATCATGAGGTTACCCCCACAGATGTAAGTTCTCCATTAACTTCTCCAATATGAGTCCATCCCATGGGTAACAGTTCTCTAGTACAGGGTGCAATCCTCCAAGGACAGGCTGCTCTAGTGTGGGTCTCCCATGGACTCTCAAGTCCCACCAGCAAACCTGTTCCAGTGTGGGCTCCTCTCTCCACAGGTCTGCAGGTCCCTGCCAGGACCCTGCTCCAGCACGGGCCTCCCACAGAGTCTCCTCTCAACCATCCACCTGTTTTGGTGTGGATCTCCTCCATGGGCTGCGGGGGAATCTCAGCTGCAGCACCTGGAGCACCTCCTGTCCCTCCTTCTGCACTGACCTTGCTGTGTGCAGAGCTGTTCCTCTTGCATGTTCTCATCCAGCTCTTCTCTGGCTTCAATTTCAGCTGTGACTACGGCTTTTTTTAAATTCTCTTTAACTCTGTTATCTCATAGTTGCTACCACCATTTCTGATTGGCCCAGCCTTGGCCAGGAACATGTCCATCCTGGAGCTGTCTGACATTGTCTCTGCTGGACATGGAGGAAGCTTCTGGCACAGAAGCCACCCTTGTAACCCCTCTGCTACCAAAACCTGGCCATGCAAACCCAGTACACTCCATTACCACCTCTTGGGCTTTGCGGGTTTAATTTTGAGTGCTTCTTCCCCTCCGTATTTTCTGATACCCTCCTTTTTGATTTTTCTCTTCTCTTCACTGATTCTTTTACTACGTTTGTCCATGATTGTTTTAGGGCATATGGGTGCATGGTAAAGTAAGTCCTCATAGGCAGTTCTGAAATGCTGCTCAGTTAAATGTTGGTACCATAATCTTGAATATGCTATTGATGGGTGGAGCCTTTAGTGCTAAATATTATACAGCTTTGGACAGAGATTCTTTTTTTTTCCTCTGGAAGGGAAAAAGAACATATCAAGGAAAAATTAAAGATTATCAAATACAGTATGTAGTGTTTCCTTATTTCATGTGTTACTTATGTGTGTGTGTTTCTAATTTCAAGTTATAAATTGGCTTACTGATTGCATGAAATTTAGATGTATAATTCAGTAATCCCAAGGAAAAATCTGTTGCAGTATTCTGTTTGACATACATCTAGCAATCATAATGGTGTACAACATTCACTAATAATCAGAAGCCTTAGCATTTGAAAGTAATCTTCAGACTTTGTTTAGTATAAAACCATATGTACTTTCATAGAGAACTTCAGCAAAAAATTTAGAGATATTGTGACACATTCTTCTGGCAGAAGAACTTGTGCACATGCAGACAAACATCTATGTAAAAGTACAATGATTAAATTATTTGAATGTGTTCTCTAGTGACCTACATTGCTTTTCCTTTTCACTCTGACACTAGCATTTTTCTTCTATTAAGTACGTTCTTACAGTAATACATAAATTCTGTTAAATTGAAGTGCCTCTAGCAGTTATGTTACAAGCAGTAAGAACTTCCATTGTGATTATATATCTGTTAGTTCAAATGTATTTACAAGGTTTTTATACTTCCCTTTTTTTATTCCTTTTCTTTTAATGGCAGTAATTTTGTACACTTAAACTTGTTTCCAGTGAAATGGTTATGTTAAAAGCCAACTAAATGGAAAGCCCTGAATTATTTTGAGCTGTTTGCATCCTATTCTCTGATGATCTTCTGCCAACTTTTTGTATGACCATGCTTGTTGGCACAGTGGAAGTTCTCTCTACTGGCTGCTGTGTAATTTAATGGCATATAAGTGAATCTTGTGTGAAATCCTGATTAGCATGCATCTCCTTGTGGGGGGTGAATGAGTAATAAAATACCGGCTGTAGTCTCCCTTAATGCTGCCCAGCCAGAGAAGTAGCCAACACCACCACAGAGCCAGGCATCTGCTATCTCCATTCAGAGGACCTCCAGTCCCAGTCCTGCTTTCACATAGGTCAGTGCTCTAGCCCTTGTCTTCAGAGAACCTATAGCCATTCCTGAGATTTATTGATCATATCACCTGCTGCAAGATTTTTGTGAACTCTTTACTATTTGAGAATGAAAAAAGTCCTGTGAACACAGGAACTGGCTACCAAAGTCAAATTCCCAGTTGTTTGAGAAGACAGAAACCTGTACTGTATGGCCTCTTATCCCACTTGGTGAAAGATTACTTTTATGAAGGAATCAGGAGTGGAACTGAACAACCATTCCTTGTGATTGCAAACCTAGCATTCCATGAAACCTTAAGAATCTTGAATTTGTTAATAAGATGTGTGGGTAGCTTGTAACCTTATTACAGACTTCTTGGACTTTGATCAGATCTGTCTTCCTTTCTTTTTGCTCTTCACTGGTTTATAAGAAAATGTCCCACTTTCTCATCATTTATTTTGCATATCCTTTGGAAAAAAACAGAGCTTAGCTGGGCATAAACGTCTTGATTTTTGGGATTTCTATAGAACATAGTGCATTGGTTTTGGTAGTGTGGTTTGGTTTTGATTTTAGAAAAACATTTTTCCATATAGTAGACAGCCATCCAGGAGTCTATAAAACATAAACATTTCTTTTCAAGGAGGCAATTTTGGTGGCCTGTATTCCACAGAAGATAATCAGGTTGATACATATGCAATAATTTGTGCTTCGTGTATAGCATGTGATACAGCCATGAGAGAAATAGTAGTAGAGTGTAAAAGCAGTTGGCTATTTATACAGATAGGAACAGTAGCGATCATGTAATATATATATATATATATATATATATATATATATTTTACAGAAGCACACAGATCTCTTTAAATGTATGTTACCTGATTAACCAGCCTGCATTGTCTAGTCAGCTGTAAAATGTGTGTGTTCTCAAGTTGGAAAAGTCCAAATGAAACTATAGTCTGTGACTCCAGCAGAACATTTGCATCTACAATGAGATTTATTTTTTTCACCTTGTGTTCAGTAATTAATTTAAATTAGGGAAACTGTTACTGCTTCAAGGAATAATTTTTAAAGGGAATTGAAAAATTACTCTTGGGTCTGCCTTCCTTGCATCTAAATCCAGAATCTTTATGTATCTGATTTACAATATTGTAATACAAGTTGCGCTTGGACCTGGATCCTACAAGAAGGCTCTTATTTGTCCTATACAAATGAAATGAAGAAACTTTTATTTTACATTTTCTTGTTTAAATAAAATTATGCATGATGCATATCATCAGGCTCTGAATATAAAAAAGTGATATTACCCTAGTGTCATAAAATTTTCTGTGATATAGTAGCTGTTTTGGGGAAAAGTGAAATATACAGTCACTTAATAGCTGGACTTGATGATCTTCGTGGATCCCTTCCAAGTCAGGGGATTCTGTGATTTTGTGATATCATTTAGCCTAGAGAGGGACTTCCTAAACCCAGATTTATTCCTCCTCTCACATTTTTCTTACTGCTGCTCAGTATTTCATTCAGGAAGAACATCCCGCCTAAAAGTCAATATATATGGTTAAAGTTAGGTGCTCATGGCAGGAATAAGCTCTCTTCGGGAGAACCTTTTTATTCCTACCCCAAAGGAATGGGATTTTACACCAACAAGGAAATTTACTTGCATTCCATTAATGCAGTGGATTAATAGTAGTATAGATCAGCCAGCTCATGAAGGCAAGTGAGGGATTCATTTAGTAATGAACATCTAAGTGTGTCAAAGACAAAAAAAAGTATGCATATCCATAGCACATTATGGATAGTCTGTGATTGACAGCTATTGATGTCTAAGGTTCTGTGACGTTGAAAGGAAAAATTAAACCGGCTTTGTAGAGGTGATAGGCAGCGCACCAAGCAAAGATGAAAAACATTTGCATCGCACTAATGTGGATTGGGGGTACAAAGTGTGATGGAAAAAACTGCATTCTGCAAGCAGATGACAGATTTTAAAATTCATATGAAATACAATGTCAAGTGTAGACAGATGAACACATATCCCTTTGTCATAGCAGGGTTATTTCACAGGTCCTATAACTGAGGAAGAGTAACAATGTCTCTTATTTTCAAGGGATGGTACTATTCTTCCATGAGATGCAGAGCAACTCTTAATTTTTCAACAATTCAAATGGGAACTAAAAACAACTTGACACTTTACTAAGCTGAATAGACAAGTTGTTATGCTCCTGTTGCCATTTTAAGTGCATTACTTTTGGAGAGCAGCACAAGAAATCCTGGAAATGACAAAGACGGATCCATATTATCCTGGTAATATTCTACTGTGCCTGGAAATAGGTGGTCTGATAGTGTAAAGATGATGTACAATGGATTCAACACCTAGGAAAGTAGAATATGCATACTACGCGATGTCTTGTTGAAAACATAAGACAAAATTATTTCAGTCACTTTCCAAACATTTATTTTTGTAGTCTATGCTTTCAGCTGCATTTTGTGGTGTTGCCCGGAAACTTAAAGCCTTCTGATAATGTTTTCATAGTTTTAGTTACTTTCCCATGAAAGTTCTATAAATGTAAGTTGTTTATCACATTCCTTCTAAGAAACATCTTTTGATGGATGTTTCACATGACCAGTGTGCTTGGAAAGGTGGTAACTTAATTATCCAATTCCTGGTCATTATCAAGAATCTATAAATACTGGAGTCAGAGAATAAAATTTCCCCTTTTCTGTTCTGACACTGAGAGGTGTTCGTGTGAATCATTTTGTGTCCTTTAGCGACATTATGGTTTCTTTTTCTTTAAAATTTATTATTATGAATAATCAGATGTTTATGTCATATGTCATATTTCATTTTTTGAAAATCTGCTTAGTACAGAAGCCTGGATGGAGCCCTTAGGATATGAGGAGACACACACTGAGAGGGAATAACTTTATGGAATGTGAGGGACACACAGGTGTAAAGGAATGATGGCCAAGGAATAAACACTGAGTACAGCAGAGACCAGAAGTCTGCTGAGAGCAGTGGGAACCCGGGCTTCAGAGGGACATTCCCTAGAGACCCAGAGAGCACTGTGTACACTGTTCTGCAACTCTGGAAGTGTCTGGTGTGCTGACCTGAGAACAAGCCTAAGAGAAAAGGATTGATTTACGAGGATGCAGTGGGCAAGGTGGAGATAAGGTTATGTTATGTATAGTTCTGTTTCGATTTTCCTCATTTTGAATATTCTCCACCACCAGAAAAGAAATCAGATGTTCTTGTGTCTGTTCTAATAAAACCTAGCTTTCCTCTTAAAAGGCTGGTTTAGAATGTTCACAATGGGAAAAAAAGTTTGAGCAGTGTGACTACACAGCTCTGGGAAAGGCAGTCAAGAATAAACCTGTGTACTGGGCAAGATTATGGCACCAGATTCATGTCTATTACAAACTGACAAATTACCATATCACAGCTATTCTGGATTTTTCCCTGTGGTGTTGCTCATTTTTCCAGCATATCTGCCTGCACGTATATATGTATGATTAGTTCAACACAGAACACTTGGTCATTAAGAAATTACTTACTGCTTAAATACACAATTAATTTAGAAAGTGATTAATGAAAGTGAGCTTAATCCATGTCCTAAAACATCCCTGTTTTTACAAAGCTGCTTGGAAACTGTGTAAGTAAAATTAATTCAAATCTACTTTAAGATCCAAAGATAAATGAATGAAGGAAATAATTTAAAATAAAACACATGGAAGTTCTGCATTCTTTCAGACTTTTCCAGAGTGTTTTGAAATAGGGTTTACTGGAAGAACCATGTAATAAATTGCAGTTGTGGCAGCACTTTTGTATATGGAGTTAAATAAAATTGTTTATTAGATGCTTTGTGAAAAGTTAAGAAATACTGCAGAATATTGCAAAAAATAGATGAGGTATAAACTGAAATATTGAGGTGATAACTGACATAAGATGGGCAGTTGTTGCTAAGTATCTTCATTTTGCTGTGTCAATGTCTGTGTACTTTTATGTAGCTTTTCTGTGCTAAAGATTGTACTTTAGTTTAGATCTGCTCTTAGATGCTGTTTTATCACAGGGGAAAACTGCATATCTGTTTTCCAGTAGATAACCTGTTTCGCCAATATTTCTCATTTTCCGGTCTGTGTTCCTATGCTTCTAATAACATCTAAACATTTTGTGCTATTTTAGCTGGTATATTTGGAAAGAACATTTTAAATGCTGCACAGGATTTTAAGATTGCAATGTTTCTTATAATTTCTGGTGTTATTCTGAGCAAAGAGAGAGCTTTGGATTCTTTAAACTAGCCATTAGTTGAAACCATCTCTGGGGAAAAAGGCTTTGAAGAAAACTCTGAACGTGTTACTGTGTCCTGAAAATTAAAAAAAGAACAAGTACTTGAAATGGAAATGTGACATCAGGTGTTTAAAATGTTTCCATCTTTTAATATGAATGTTACAAATCCCCCCCTCCTATTCATAGTAGTACTGTCTGTTCTAATACAGAGATGTAATCTTATTTAGCCAAAGACTAAGAAGATTTCTCTATTTAGTAGCCATTAGTCTTTGTGGCTGCTTATGATTCTTGAGCCTTTCTGATTTAGTAGCTTTCAAAGCATTGAATTCAGTTGTCATTGAATCTCTTTTTTCTTCTATGCGAGTGTGCTCAGCTTTGTGATTTTACTCAGTTTTCTTCACTGAGTCAACATAATTCTTAGTGGTTTTGGCAACCACAACTGAGCCCATTTAGAAAGTGCTGTACGATGCCTCTAAATAATGTTGACTGAGTCTGATTGTTTACACATCACCCCAAAATGTCAAAATGACTGAAGACACTGAGTTTGAAATTTGAAACAATAAAGGATCACTAGAAGGTCAAAAAATTATTTTTATAATTTGAAAATTACTTTTAAATGCATACATTTAAATTATATTACTTATACATTTATATCTTTAATATATATTAATTAAATATAAAAATTTATATTAAATATAATTTTTATATTTAAAAATTAAGTAACGGAATGGTACTTAATGGTAGAATTTGTATCAGAAATACTTCCATTTAAGAAAATTGGGGGCTTTATCAAGTATAGTTTTCCATATAAAGTGACAAAAGGCCCAAAACATTATTGCTAAAATAATTTATGCATTAAAATAGTTTCATATATCTCCTGGACGCCTCAGATCAGTGTATGTGTGGACTAAGTGTACATACCAAAAAGCAAAGCAAGCTTAGAGTCTTGTTTCATCATGTATCCAGTTGGGATTGGGAACACTCACTGCTGAAAGATCAGAAAAGCAGCGGAGAGAGCAATAATGGGATCTTGAGTTTCTCCCTTATTGTCTCATCAGGATGTTGTGAAGTTTCAGATTTTAGACACAGTCAATAAAATAACCAAGACATTGGTTAGTGGAGCTGTGAGAGGAAAGGAAACCCTTGACTTTATCCTACACAGAGTTTGGAGGATACAAGAGGCACATCACAGCAACAACCATTGGGTTCAACATGCCAAAAAAACAACAGGAAACAAACAATCCACAACAATTCAAGAAGGAGCCCTACACAAAAATAAAGATACTTACTAAAAAGAACCTAAAAAAGGTCAGCTAAGAGAAGGAAGTTGTACCAGGTGGTATGGAAGCTACTTAAGGACACCATATGTGATATTCAAGGCCAGCGCCCACCACCTGTCATGAAAGGCTTGAGAAAAAGCAAGAGAAAGATAGCAGAGCCAGACAACAGAGTAAAGGAAGTTGTTAGAAAGAAGTAGGTGTCTTTTAAAAAACTGAATTCACACCCAAATGATGTATTAAACATATTTAAATGTAAGAACGTGGTAAGACAGGCGAAGGAGTGTTTGAACAAATGTTATATAGAATTAAGACTGAATAGGTCTTACTTTTGATACACCAGGAGCAATGTGTCTGCCACTCTTTTGAGCCAGTGATCGTGGTGTAGAATGACTATTTAGAGAAGCCTGTTTCAGAGAAGTTAAATAAATCCTTTGCATTGATGTTAGCTGTGGGAAAAATGCTGTGGAGAATCCCATGATGCATCACTTCTTCCTGGCTTTTCCGAAAGGATATGTGAAATTGAAGTGATTTAATGGTGGTGTAACAAAATAAATTTATAAAATAAAATTATGAGTACCAGATTTTATTCACCTAAACTTTCTAAAAGAATTTAAGGAAAAAAATTGCCCATAATACTGACGATGAAAAACTGCTTGCTTTTCCAGTTGCTTTATTGTCAGAGATGTTGAGGTTAGATAGCGTAAAGTTGGTTTTTTAGAACAGTTTTTAAATCATTCAGGGAACTGCAAGCCTGTTATCCTGTTGTTTGTTTTAGGCAGTTCAGCACAAATTATGATGCAAAATAATATTTGTGGATGCTTGATAATCTGTGATCTGAATGGGACAGATCAAGAAGATTTGCAAAGAGGAAGTATACAAACCTCTTGGAATCTCTGAAGACACAGGAAACACTTGGATAAGGATCATGCTACAGCTGATGTGGTTTCCTTGAATTTTCACCAAGCTTTTGATAAAGCTTCTCTCCAAAGAGAGCACATAAACATAACATGAAAAGTGAAGCCCCAGAATAGATAAGCAGATGAAGAGAATGCAGCAGTTCTCAAAACAGAGGTCACAGCTGGAGGCTTATGTTAGTAGATGGTCACGTAAGAAGAATGAAGTGATACCAGAAGGTTACCTGATGGCTACATGGATATCAGCTTCACTAAAGGCTAGAATTGGGTGCAGTGTAATCCCAGATTGAGTGATTTTTCAAAAATGACAGATGAAACACATCTTAGACATTTGTCAAGTGATGTACTTAGGAAAAAATAACCAGTCAAAATTCACCTGGAAAGTAGTGAGCTCAGAACTGACTGTTGCCAAGCAGGAGTAAGACTTTACAATACGAAGAATAACAATGAAAACAACATTTTAGCGCTCAGCAGCAATCAAGAAGCAAAATTACAGCAATTATTAGGGTAAAAAGTGCAAAAGAACGGCCATTATTTTACCTCTATGTAGGTCCAGAGTTCATGTTTTCTTGAATGCAGTGTATGAATGGCTACTGTTTGATACAGGATATAAGGTAGGTATTTGTTTGATGTAAGAAAGTACAGTTCTTCCTATGGCAGGAATTTGACTTAACTTATGTGTAAGAGAAATTCATCTGTATATACAGTCAGGTGAATATTTATGATTGAAGACTTATGCAGAAAGTGGTATCTTCCTTTAACTAATTATTGTCATTAGCATTCATTGGATTTGCTTAAAGTCTAGGAGGTAATACTCCTTTGTGGTAAGCAGCACTTATGCAACACTTGCCAGATTTATATGTATTCTTCATTTGCCGGCACACATATATAGTATGAATGAAAAAAATAAAGGCAGTCCCTATCCTAAACAGATTCTAGTCTTTTGCAGTCTTCTACAACATTACATGTGTTGCACATTAACAGAACTTTTAAAGTTTTTGAATGAGTTTTCTTTCTCTGATTTCAAATTATTTGAAGCAGTTTCCCCAAAAAAGAGTGAAAAAATAGTAGCACCATTTTGTGTGCCTGAGATTTTTTCAGTATTGCTTTTATTCTATTCTATTTTATTCTAGCTATTCCATTTTATTTCGTTCACCAGCCACAGCTTTTCACTTTTGGTCAAATGGCAGCTACAAATATCTTAATTGGCAGTAAAAATAGCATTCATTTTCCCTTAGAAGATCCTAAACCAAAATTAAACTCCTCTGCTATTGTACTGCATGGTACACCATGGAAGATTCATCTAGTATCAAGGAAAAGAGCTTAAACTGGCTGAAAAATCAGTAGGGCATATGTCCTGTTTCATCTGAAAAAAGAAACCAACCCAAAGCCAAAAAAACAAAGCCAGCAGAACTACAGAATTACCATGAGCAGCATCCAGACAGCCAACTGTGGGACTTGAACAGGAGAGCCAGCTGCCATATTTGAGTCATGATGAGCACATTATATGGATTCCTAAAGCTGAGTGGATATTCTTTGACTCTCTTTTCCTCAGTATGCTGTACATATTTTTTTTCTCTTTTTTTCCCCCTGTTCTAATAATATTCAGGGACCTGATTTTAAAAAATCCCTGTCATTCAAAAATTCCAGCTTATTCTCATAGACAAACTTAATTTTGCATACTGTGGAACTTCATCTCTCTTGGACTTGCAGACACCTAAGTAATCAGCCTCCCATTTTTCATTGTCTTATAGGCTGTTGTCTCACAATGCTTCCATCTGGAATTGTCTTAAGGAACTGAAATAGTAAAGATAAAATCGAGGAAGGTTAGGTTTTCCATGATGGAGTTGCCAGCAGTGTGTTTATGCTGATGGTCAGTCTGGACAGGAGGAAGTCAGCTATTGCTCTTAGACTACATTAAGCTTCGTATTTAATCTCTTTGTGTTTCCAGCTGCTCTGATGATGCATACAAAGTAGAACTCAATAAAAGTGAGGTTATTGGGAATCTTCCTGTCAATATTTTTTTTTTCTATTTTTCATTGTTTTCTGTTTTTCTTTGAAGATAGAAACTGGCTACACTGACTTTTCATTATCATAATTCAGTAGGCTGTATGTATAAACTGAGTCCTCTTATTTAATTTAAAGTCTCTTTTTACATATTTCTACCTCTGTTCTTTTAAAGACACATGCAGTTTGAATGGAGAAAACATTTAAATCTTTTAGACAAGATGAGATAGGCTGTTCAAAAATTACTTTTTAGTAATTTTAAAAATGCTGGCGTACATTCTGAGGCTGCTCATTCCTACTTCCATATCATACTTTCAGTCAGGGTAGTGTGACTGTGCATCTGCATGGTAAACTGCATCCAAAAATGATTCTGTGCAAAAAAAAAAAAAAAAAATTAACTGCAAACAGTTCCTGAGGAAGGGGTTATTAAGGCTGAAAGAAAGGCCTATGAAACTATGACTGTGACTGGAAAATGTATTCAGGCATTCCATCTGAATGACACTTTGCTCAGTCTGAAAGAGCACCAAATGCAGACTAAACAGGTTAGAGTCACTTGCTCCCGGATAATTGGATTATGTGATTAATTAAGCAACTTGAGGAGCGGAGACAGGTCTTCAAAGGGAGAGAGGTGACAAACCAATATGGAACAGAAGAATCATCAGCTCTGGTGGAATTAGAGCAAGCTGTAGCTATAGTTGTGGCTAGAGTTAGTGTGGTTCAAAGGCTATTCCTATCATTGTTGCTTGAGTACTTACTCAACATACTGAGATTTCTTGCATAGTGTATATTCCCTGAATTTTTTAGAATTACTTAGCTTTGACATAACAAATCTTTTCTGTCAGTGGGAAAAGTTATTAGAATCATCTATTCTATCTATTGAAATTTTATTAGGCCTCCCTACTGCCTTGGAATGTAGAGGATCATTAAAAAATTTGGTCCCATTTGGGGTTTTTTATAAAAGAGTGGATTTTGTTAATTAGTAAAATCATCAAATGAGCAGACCTATGGTAAGAAACACCTTCCTGTTTACCAATATTTTCTGTAGAAGAGACTGATTCTTCTCAGGTGTTGCAAGCATCATCTCGATTTCTGTTGTGGTTAATGGAAAGGGAGAGAGAGATGAAATCCATCAGGTTACATTTCCATCCCTGCTGGTTTAGGATGAGATAAACTGCTTTCTGAAGAAGAAAGTGTCTCTTGGGTTATCAGAGGGAGCATAGGTCTATGTATGCACTAAGTATTTTCAGGCAGCTAAAGCTGTGGGAGGCAAATCCCACTGAATATGTCATTTGTTAAGGTCATTGTGTGGGCTGTGACATAAACTTTATGGTGTATGTTTCTTGTATAACTTTCATTTATATTTCAGCATGGCTGTTGTAATCAGGTAGCTTTGCTGGTTATATGAACAAGCAGTTCTCTTGGCTCCTCTGCATGCCACACACATGGGAAATCTATAGCAAACTGTATGATTAGTGGAAAAAAAGGTTTTACTTTCCTCTATTAGCTTGTGAAACAGCTCAGATTAATTGCATGTCTCCTTGTTTTTCATATGAAGAGGCAGAAATTAAGCGTATTTTGTTATTCTTTCAAGTCAAATCATACAAATATTTTTGGAGTTTCTTTCTCTGCTAACTTTTGTAAGAGTCCTCCTTTTGCCTACCAAAATCTTACTGTTCTGCAATTATGCTAAGAAACACAGTATTACAAGCTTGAACAGTACAATAGGTTTTTATAATAGCTTTGGAATATTTTTCCTGTTATTTTCCATCTCTTATGTATGCAAACAAGGTGTTAGCTGTTATGATCAGTGATACCAACTGAGCAAATGTTTTCCTTGAGCTTTCCATGCTGATGCACAGGTATGGCTTTTGTTTTTCCTGAGCTGATAACAGCTCACTTTACCCCTACCATCGAGCTGTTTGAATTAATCCCTTTTGTGTGCATTGCTTTGCATTTGTTAGCGTCTAAGGGTATTCGTTGCTGATGTTGAATCACTGGTAGCTCCCACACATGGAACAGGAGATACTGCAGATACTAGAATGCATGGCAAAGAATGACCAAAACTGCTAAAGGGCTGCCACTCTAGCTCCTCAAGAGAACTAGGCAGAGTCTTGTGCCTGTTTCCTGTGTTGGAGGAATGTCAGCATAGTTCTGGTTTCATTTCAGTCAGGCATTTATCTTAATACCTACACATGAGAAGACTATATTCGTTCTGCCTTTTGACAACTTCACTGTGGTCTCTTAAGACCTTCTGCTGTCCTGAGTTACTTAGGATAAGGAAACTTTTGGATTTGATTCAAAACAGTGCTTAACTTAAACCCCATCCTGGCTTCTGCCCTGTTTTTTTCCAAGTGATTTCAAACCAAAGAAGGGTGCTTGGCTGCACACCATGTTGTAGTTCCACTGAGATTTGGGGGTTTCAGATGCTTAAAGAGCAATTTAGGTTGCTTTGCTGAGAGCATAGATTAAAGTAGTGTTATAAGCAAACAGTGCTGTTCAGGTTCACAGAAGGCTGAGAAATTTTGCAAAACAATGTATATATATTTGCAGTGAAATTCACATATTTTTATACAAATACTTCCATGAAAATCCAAATTAGATCTCAAAATGAAACACTGATGTTTTGTTTATAGAATCTTTCACCATTCATATTTGCCTTCAGTTCTGATATTTTATTCCTTCAGCATGACACAGACATTATTTTTCCCACATTCCATATGTCCAAATCACATATAAAGATATTTAGTTCAAATACCATGGGTGTGAAACATTCCACACTGTGGGTCCAGGGTGGCGTTTGGCGTGTCTTTAATGTGCTATGGTGTTCAATTACAATACAGCAAATTTATTTTTATGCAGCCTTCTTCATTGAAAATATGGAAAATTGCTTTGCAGTGAGTCATCTGACAGCTAAAGAACTAAAAGTCTGTAGTGATATTTAAAGAGAAAGTGGCTCAGAGCTGCCAGAGTTCAAGACAGAAAAAGAAACAGAAATTAAAGAGAGAGCCTCCAACCATGGAAAAAATAGCAACAAAGACTGGTTAGGGGGAGGAGTGATGAGAAAGCCAAACACGCTGAGAATGTCTGAGACAGTTCAGGAGATTTTGCATATCATTCTGAAGCAAGCATTAGGCATCAGATGTTTCTCCTGTATCACACCTGCCTTAGCCAAGCAAGGTGGCTTTGACCCTAAGAGAATGGTGCAAATCTAGATAAAGAAGAGTACAAGACTCAGGGCTCTGTAAGGAATGCAGGTAGAAGCATGCAGGTAGGGGTTGAGGGGAGGATAAGTGTCTTAACTTTCTAGAGCAAAACATTGGAATGTGGTGTTTTCACCTTGTCTGAATGCCAGCACCCACCAAAGCCATTCTATTACTGTCCTCCTCAGCTGGACAGAAGATAGAAAAATTTACTAAGGGCTCACAAGGTAAGGGCAAGGAGAGATCACTCACTGATTTCTGTCATGGTCAAAACAGACTCAACTTGGGGAAACTAGTTGAATTTATTACCAATCAAAACTAGAGCAGGATAGTGAAAAGTAAAATCAAATCTTAAGAGCACCTTTCTGTTCTCCCCCCCTACAACCCCCATCTTCCCAGGCTTAACTTTATTTCCAGTCTTCTACTTCCTCCCCACCAGCAGTGCAATGAGATGGGGAGTAAGGCTCTTCATCTCCTCAGGGAAAGCATGGAGTTCATCCCATGGGAGACAGTCCTCCAGCATGGAGTTCATCCCATGGGAGACAGTCCTCCAGCATGGAGTTCATCCCATGGGAGACAGTCCTCCAGCATGAGTCCTTCCCACAGAAAGCAGGGGAATCTGCTTTGGCATCTGGAGCACTGCCTTCTCTAATGACCTTTGTGTTTCATCCCCTTCTTAAGTGGATGTTATATGTACATACGTGCATGGTGTTACTACCATCACTGATGACTCAACCTTGGCCAGCAACAGGTCCATCTCAGAGCTGTCTGACACTGGATCTGCTGGACATAGAGGAAGCTTCTGGTAACTTTTCAGCTTTTCACTGAAGTCATCCCTGTAGCCCCTGTCACCAAAATCTTTTCCTGCAAACTCAATGCATAGAAGAAAACTGGCATTCTTCAATCCACGGTGTTTAAATGTGTGAGGATTTTGTTAGACCATGAATGAGGGAATTACAGTTAGTAGACAGCAATTATTTTCAACATGAATATGGACTTCAGCAGCAGAGCACTCAGAGGAAAGATGGGTTTTGGCTTCTGGCTAAATCTTCCTTGGCTAGTGGTAGAGGGGCTAATCCTCAGAAGTGAGTGTGTGGGAGGAGCAGTCAGTTCAGAATCAGAGATAAAACTTGGGCTTTTTGTACAGGGATAGGATCTGAGTAAAGAAGTGCAAAAGCTGTCTTGAAGAGCAAGAGGGACTTATTTCCTGTGATATCTGAGACTTCTGAAGAATTAGGTAGTAAGGAAATTATAATGTAGCAAGGGAAGAACAGAACCACACAGGCTGTTAAAGAGATTAGAGCTTACCAAGGTCACTCTTGCCTTGCACATTTTCCTATAAAGTTGATGTCCAAAACTGAGCAAGCAGTAAGATACCCCAAAGGAGAAGAATGTTTAAGAAGGATAAAAGAGATGACTCAGAAACAGATGTCTGGTGTTTTTAAAGGACAGCACTGTCATGAATGGATATCATCAATATAAACACTATCATCTTTCATTGTAAATTAGGTATATTCTTCTTGTGTTCTTGGTCAAGTCTGTCAGCTGGTGGTGTGGGACTCATTGGGGAATTCTCTCATGTCATGTTGCCCAGTCTGCCCAAACTATTTTTTGCTCTGGGGATTCTTCTGACCTCGCTCTCTATAGAACTATATTATCTGCCTTAAGAAAGTAAATGAGATGTAAAGTATGTAGCATGAAGGAGAATACAGTCTTTATTGAAAGTAGAAGGGAAAAAAACTTGTCTTTTTAATGCATTCAGAAAAGTTGACTTTGACATTGTAGTACTGAAAGACACTGTAAGCATAAAAGTAAGGCTAGAGCCACTCAGGTATCCCAGAATTTGAAGGGTGTCATATTTCATTGTAGGCAGTTCTAAAATGCTTATTACAAATCTTATTTACAGCTCTCATGTCTCTTTTGAATCCACAGAAGAGGAATATCAAGGGCAAACCAAGAGAAAACGAATTCGAAAGAAGAAACAAAAGAGCAGTTTACAAATCTCTAGTAATTTACATGGAGAACAAACAGATTTGGGAATGCAAGAGACTGTTGTTCAAGATAATTTACAGCTGCAGCAAACAGACGGTCCCAAAATAAGCAAAAACAAAAAGAGGAAAATGAAAAAGAAGCGACAGAAAGAAAAAAAGAGAGCAGCTGGCTTAGTAACAAAAACTACCAGTCTGGATTTTACATATCAGCCTGACAAAAACAACAAAGAAGAAGCAGCAGGCTTAAAAGACATAGGTGAAAAGGCAGATAGCATTCTGGACTTCCTGCAGGCAACACAACAAATCTATTTTGCTGACAGTATGTACCACTCTTTCTCCTTTCTTTTTGTGAGTATTTCCAGACAGGGGAAAATGGATATGCATTTATTACTGCGGTAAAATGGGACAAATCTGCTAAAGAAGTGTCCCTATGAAGAGAGACATGTGAGAAGAAGTAAGGCATGTGAGTACCTAGTATTTGTCCCACTTTCTGGTGTGTACATAAATATGTAAGAATTCACATAAATAGAAAAAAACTGTGGTCCTCTGTCTTTAATAATATACATGATGTTCCTTGCTCTTCTCTTAAACATTCCAATGCACTTGAGACAAGTGGTTAAAATTCTTTTCCCTCAAGCAAATATCGAGAAGGATTGCTTGCTTTCAGAGAACTTCAAATAAGGGTAATTGCTATCTTAAACTACTTTCATGCTTAGTATCTCTGCACCAAACTACTTTTCAGAATTTTCTGCTTCCTAGGAGAAGATTTGTGTTCTATAAGGAAATCTAGACAGACAGCATGTAACAGAACAGGGAAGATACTATTGGCTCTGGGAAAGTATATTGGCATAAAATACTTGTGAAAAAGATGAATGGCAATTGGTGCTCAATGCACATTCCCTAGTACTTTCTAAAGAATTGAATGGATATATCTCTAATAGCCTATCCAATGTTCACTGGTCACTGAGGAGCCAAATAGAGAATATTAAATAGCTTACCTACCTGTATTAGTCCATCTTAACGCAGAGCTGTCAGCTTCTGGTACCATAAAATCCATGTTTTGGTTATAGAATTACTGTAAAAAGCTTGTTAAGATGAGATCAGGGATTTCATGTTAACTTTTTCAAGATTTGCACATAGAATTTTCTTTGCTTAATGTTAAATGTTCTTGCTGCATCAGGTCTCATCCTAAGCATAGCATTTGGAATCTATCCTGATTTTTGGCTAAGGTATTTCCATCACCAAAATTAAGAATTTTACTACTTTGCCATATGGCTAAGTAAATGCAAGCTAAGCTAGTTGCATTTGCTGTAGTGGAACTCCACAGTGACTGAACAAGATTGCAAATTTTTCAAGATCTGCTCTTAATATATGACCCAGACCAGAAACCTGATGAATTGTCCACAGCTATGTTGCTTGTTGATTTTTAAGATTGTTGTTGAATTTCCAGCTTTCCTGCAAGTCAAGTTCAGGTTTTGGCAGTTTTTGACAGACAGGCTCTAGTTTCAAACCAGCATATTGGAGTGTTGATCCAGTGAGGACCTTGGAATCCACAGAGAGGAATTCTTAGGTGAAAGGAATTTCATCTGTAGATGAGATATGACATCTATAAATCAGAGTGTCACTAACTTTCTTATTAGGCAAGTCCCCAGTTATATATAGATCTGTCATGATGCTGTTTGCCTTTTCTAGTTGAATGACTTTAACACTCTCTGGTTTTTTTAGGTAAAATTGGAAGCCATTGCTTTTAGCTGCATTTTCAAATGGCCACATTGGATTATACTTCTAGTGCATACATTAAAAATCTGAATGGGGAAAATTCTGTACTTCTCAGGTGTCTTCCTGGTAAAAAACAGAATTAAAGGGAGTCTGGTTAAAGGGACAGACAGTACAGTGTTACTGGAATGGAAGAATGAATTTATGGTTTAGTACTGTATAAACAATTGTATTGGGTGTGGCTTAGCTGGAGTTCATTTGTGCACAGCAGCCCTCACAGTGCTTTGGAAAGGTGTTGATAACACACCAGAGTTTTGGCTACTGCTGGGCAATGCTGCCATCTTACCAGCGCCATCTCTCCAACATTCCCCTCCATCAAGGGGCTGGGAATGGACAAGACCCTGGGAGAGGACACAACCAAGCCAGCTGACCCAAATTAGCCAAAGAGATATTCCATACCAGATGATGTCAGCTCAAATATAAAAGCTAAGGGAGGGAAGAAGAACAGGGAGCACTCATTCTTTTACAGAGTTTGCCTTGAGAGCAGCCACTGCATGGCTGAAGCCATGCGTCCCGGGAAGTGGCTGAACATCGCTCGCTGGTTGGTGGAAAATAGAGAATAAACCTTTTTTCATCTTTAATTATGTGTGTGCAACTATCTGCTAGTTTTGGTTGGATTTTTTTGTGCTTTGGGGTTTATTTTAGCAAACAGCCTTATTTCAACCTATGAGTTGCTTCTGATCTCATTTTCTCTGTCCTGTCCTTCTGGGGAGTGATGGAGCATCTTGGTGGGCACCTGGCATGCAGCTGAGGTCAACCCATTACAGCAGTGTAATGTCTTGCATGCTGTAATACTTGCCTTTTAAATAAAAACATAAAGGTGCAGTACCAAAGTAATTGTTTGCCTCCAGAAGTGCTTTGCAGTAGTTCCACAGAATTGTTCCCTTTTTGACATGTGTGTGCAGTTTATAGTATCTAATGTGTAGGAAGTAAAAGCACAGTGCTTTGGCCACAGTACAGTTTCTTCTTCACACCTTTTTTCTCTGCTAACTTTGAAAATTTTATTTTTTGCATTTCTATCATTAGAATCCTATTGTCCTTTTTCCTTATTGATTTTTGTAGTATGTGCTTTACCATTGTTTTAATATTAAAAAAAAATGTTTAACAAGCTACTCTTTAATATCTGATATTGGGTTGTCATTTGTACTGAAAAGGAAGATGCTGTCTTAGGAAAAAAAAATTAGAATTTGGAAAATTCTCTGAGTTCACTGAATATTTTTAACATAGTTTTCTGACTGTTTTTGCAGAGAAATCAGAATGCAGAGATGGTGCTGTAAATTCAGCAACTGCCCAAGAGCTCTTACAATGTCTTGAATTTGGCACCATCTCTTCCTCAGATGTGTCTCATCTGCATCGGCTGAAATCCCTTGTATTGCTACAGGATATTGAGAGATTGAAGGATGCTTTGAAACAATTCCAGGAACAGTCTATGATGTCTCCTGGTAGGTACTATTCACTCATGTTCATACACTGATATTTTTGTGTGAATTAAAATTCACACCACTTTATTTTTATTTTTTTTTAATTAGGAAGCTGTAAATAATGATGTAATAGTAAATATGTGCTTATACAAGATAGGCAAGCATAATCCCCACCAAAAATAAGTGAGATCCTTACTTCTCATTTGTTAACAATCAATATAGAAGCTTTTCTCACTTTGAAGCAACTACAGAATACAAGATGATTTGGGGATTTAAACCAATATTTTTAAAATCTGAAGTGTTTTAAGATTTAATTATATTTAAAGCATATTTTTAATACATTACCATGGTAGACTTTTCAAATTTCAGGATTTCAGGCCTCCAGCTAAGGGTTCATTTTACCTGCATAAGAATCAATAAAACCCATTATTTTATTTCTTCCTGGTCACCACATGGCTTCTTTAATGCACAGACTTTGCAAGCTAAATTTTGATTTACATTTTTGGTTTTGTTTAAGTTTCTAAAACGTACTGTTGATAATGTAAAAATTAAAAGTTACTCTTTATAACAAATGATATTCTGAAGTCATTCATAAAAAGAAAAATTAATGTGTTACTAAATTTTTTCATGTCTGAGGCACAGGGTGCTTCTGTTTTCTATTGTAACCCCTATAATTTTTGTAGAATCTCTTCTTGCACAGTTAAGAGTTCTTCATGTGAATGTAGTAGGATCACCATGTAGTCCACATGAGATAATGATTCATTTTCCATGTAGTCTTCATTTAAACAGTCATTTCTACTAGTCATTAGAACTTGTGTTGCAGCATCAGTCAGAAATCTACAAGATGTGCTGAATTTTCTTGCCTCTCAAAGAATTTAATCAGAGTTGAGAGCACTTGGCTACAGCATGAGAGAACCTCAACATTTTAGATTGTACTCTTAAGTCTTTTGAAGAGTAACTGCAGAAATGGTAGCAGTGTGGTAACAGTGTAGTTAAGATCATTGCCATCCAAAGATTAACAACAGCATTCAAAGAAGAGACATCTGCTTGTAACTTCATTAAATAATTTACAGCATGATAATGGCTGAAGATCCTCTTCAAGCCTGGAGTCTACTGAATGCTGTGTGTTGGACAAAGAGAGAATTCCTGCCTGTGGAGTTCAGATCTGACACATTTTGAAAAGGATGCTCTTAGAGAAGTACATATGTATTCCTTTAAGGGTATGACAACCCTTAAGGTTCTGAAGGATGTGAAGTATCCACATATACATGAAATTAAATCCTTCTGTGCATTTCAAGCCTACAATCTCTGATCTTAATTTTAATCACATTGTCTCATTGGATGTAATACACATGTGCAAACCAAGTGGAACTCAGCAGGAATCATGAAAATGATATTGTCCTTTAGTGAATGAACTAATTCAGCTTTTTTTGATTAAATCCAAATGAAATTGACATGACAACATTCAGGATATTCTTTACAGGCTTATCTAACTTTTATACAATACAGTTGGAGTTCTGTTGGGTTTTGCAGCCTCGAGACAAGTGGCTCTGTTTACTTTTGTACAGCAGAAATGTCAAAATGAAGAAAGAAAAACAGAAGCAAATTAAAACCCCTAATTTTCCAATGGATGTGTTCATCACTTGAAAAAGCAGAAGACAATTTTCTGTGTAATTTTTAAAATTCAATAATGTTGCTCTTGGTACAGCCTGGAATTGTTTACTCTTCCAGTTGATTTTCTTTCCCTAATAACTGCTGTCACTCTATGCTCAATTCTCATCTCATTCCAAGTTCACAGTGGTGTAACCATAGTAGTTTGTTTGATATTCATGAGGTACAAGAACATAAGAAAGAGGAAAAATACATTCTTATAAATTATTAAAGGATAATTAAGCACCTGCTAGTCATTAATTTTCCTCAGCAGACTTTAAAAAATACATTCTATTTGTAATTTTGGAAATTCAGTGAATGCAAATACAAGGCTCTGAAATTTTACTTTGAATTACACCTTTAATTATACTCCTTCTTTTCCCCTACATTTGGCTCAAAATCAGGTCATCTTGTCTAGTGCAGGATTTTTAAATTTTAGTTTTCACTCCCAATGAGCAGGCGATAAAAGTTATTACAAAGAACTTTGTAATATAATACCTTTCTATAATAACAACTTGAATTTGTAAATACAACTTTTGTTATATTAACAAATTCAAGTTCTTATTATAGAAAGACAAGTTAGGGCAGTTCATGAAGGTAAAAATGTACAGTACATAATAGTAATCTAATTTTTTTATGACTGTCTTATTATCTTGTCTTTTCTCTTCTTGTCTTTTGATGGGAGTGCAAAGCGCTAGAAGGAAAAGTCATTCCATATTAACATGATAAAAAAAAACCTCCTTGATTTTAGGAAGGTTTATTATTTTTACAAAATAAACATTTTATTCCCTGTAGTTCAAGAAACAGTATGTTAAGCCTGTTTACTCTTTTTCCCATGGTCATGATTCTACTTAAGATGCCATTATCAAGAAAGTAAAGATGAGTGCTATATTTTGTTCAGTTGTATCTTTAATTCCAGGAAGGGAAGCATAAGAAAAAAATGAGAAGAGATGCATCTCTTCATATAAATGCACATTCTCACTAGTAAAAGTTAACAAATTATCCATACCATTCTGTCTATCATTTCCTCATATATGGATGTTATGGTTTCATCCAACTTTCCACTGGGGTTACCAAGTCCCACTTGGCAAGCTTATGCCTGCTGATGATAAATGTGCTTTAGAATAAAGCCATGGGCTGCTCCAGGTTTGCAGATTGCAAATTCAAAACTGCTGGTTCAATACCGTGATTTGGTACTTCCTTTGCATCTCCTAGGCTGTTACTCAAATTGAAAATCACAATGCATCCAAAAGAAAAAAGAATCAAGAAATAAATTTCTCTTTTATCTTAAGCTCTTAGATCCCAATATTTGCAGTAGTATAGAAGACAGTCCTAACAAGGGTGATGGTAGGGTCTGATAAATTTTGCAGGAAAAAGAACTACTAAGGAGATTCAGACACAAAAAATATCAACAGTTGATATTATCTTTTAACTCTTCATTTAAATGAGAAAAAATACTTAAGAAATACATACTAAAAATCTCTATGGCTCAGAGGCCCTGGTTGTTCTGTTTAGCTGTCATCCTCCATCTACTTGTGTTGTACTTTGTTCTTCAAATACTCTGTCAAGTTGCCTTTGACCTTGTACATGAATGATCAGACAAAGCTGAGGTTGGTCAAGAGTGTTCCTGTGAGCATGGTTATTTAGAGTGTCATTGTTCTCAGTCTGTGAAAGAGAACAAAATGCCCTATTACTAGTTCCATTTATTTGGTAGTCTTTAACAAAAAAGTTCTTACCTCTACCTCAAATCTTCTGTAAGTGCAGGGAAGAGAATGTTCAGAAGTCACATAGACATGGATTTGTCTTGGTGGGGGCTTTGCTGTTCTCTGTTAGAAAGTCCGTGGCCATTAGCAAAAGGAAACCAGAGACCTTCGTGATCCTCCACAGTGCAGTGGGCAAAGGGGAGGAGCTGAGACTGGAAATAATGCTCCCTTTGCTGGATGGAAACTAGCTTTGGAAATGGGAGCTACTTAATTCCCATTTCACATCAATTATTAAAGCATAGGTGATCGCCTAATTAAAAAAAGTCATTATCTCCTAATTTATGAACTCATTTATGAACTTCTGCTCATCAACTTCATTCTATTATCTATTAACATTTTCTCTTTCTTGGTTAGTTTCAAATCTCAAACATACTCTTCCCTTGTTGCCTAGGAAATTATCACTCGTGGCAGAGCTAGAAGATTCTTTTAACTGCCTTTTTTTGAGAATTGTCATTTATATAAGTCTTCATTGCAGGAGGAGGTACATTTTGCAGACCAGAATTAATACAGTACTGTGTGCCAACAATGCAGAGGCTGGATATACAGAGGCCTTAAATGATGAAATTTACACTTCTTGTTTTTTTGGTTTTTTTTTTTAATGAATGAGCATTCAAAGAAAAGGAAATTTGAAAACAGTATTAGCATAATATTATAGAATCATCTTAAATGTGATTGTTTTGTGATAAGTACTGCAGAAAATCCTGTCATTAAAAATCAATAAAGTCACATAGGTAATCTCTGAATTAAGATGGAAGTCTTAGCATTTTGAGGCTTTAATGCAGCTATCTGTACAATATGACTCATTCTCAACTGGGGCTTCTAGGTACTACTGTAAGTTAAATAATGATGTGTGAAATTACTCTCCAGACAGAAAGAAGCCTTGTCCATATGATCATGTCATTTCAATCTCATTTTTTCTGAATTATTGAATCATAACAAATAGGAAATTTCAAAGTGTACGAGCAAAATTGTGTCTCATATAAAAGACTGACCTCCTAAAATAAAATGCACCTCCTTGTATAGAAGTTCATAGGCATTAGTCTTCAAGCTCCAGTATTTGCATTGGTTTTACTGAAATGTTAATATTGAATGGAAACAGATGTTCGCACAAGTCCTTTTCTTAGTGTTCAGAAATGTCATGGAGGTATTTCAGGAGGAATGTGTTTTTTTTGTTTCAGATCATGCCAAGGTAGCCACATCTCTGTTTCACTACTGGATTACAGATATCCTTCCTGTGAAGAACAGGAAATAAAGCCTTACCCCTGTGTCCATATGCACATGATTAAAATTGAATATACAAACTCTTAACCAAGTAGCAACTCTTCAGGAGGAGCGGTGTCAATACACATTCTACACCTTCAGCTAAATGAGTTACTTTCCTATGTTACAGACTCCAGAAGACAATAAAGGTATAACTACAATGTGACTTTTGTGATGGGATGGTCAAGAGTATGGCCTGAGTCTTCAGCTGAATCAATATGTACATTTCACTTTAGGATAAGGGACTTTACTGGAATGGTTTCTATCTGGTATTTTATTTAAGAAATATAGTATTAACTTTTTTGGTTTTATCATTCCTTTCTGGAAGTTGTATTTGACTTTTTTTGTATATCTGCTTACCTGGAAAACAGACCTGTATTTTTTTATATTTAAACCTATGCAACAATATGTCTGAGGAATGTATTTTTGCTGAATAAACTGCTAAATTGTGGACATAGATATGTTTCTATATGTGGGTCATGTAGGTCCTGTTTGGAGTTGTGCAGAAGCTTGGATGGCATTTTCAGAACTACTTCATGGCTCAGCTTCATGGGTTTCACTAAGTTCAGAGTTATGGCGCTGGGTTCTCTCTCCCTGGTTACTGTGTAATCTGTCTACGGCTGTGTAACAATTCTACAATTGAATTTATCCAAGTGTAGATACTACAGTAAGTAATATCCATGGTTGTAAAATGTTTAGAAGTAATGAAGAAAAAAGTGCTTTGTGAGAGGCTCTTCTCTCAATCTGTCATTCCTCTGACAGGTGATACAGAACAAACCATATCTTATATCTAGGTGTGTTAGCTTTGTCATCAGTAAGAGAGGGGCAACGTATTTAACTTCTCCAACTTGTGCTTGGAGATACACTACTGATGAGACTATACAAATATCACATGGGTTTTTTTGCTTTGTTTTTTTTTCTGTTTCATTATATTGCCTGATATATCCTGTTGTAAGGCATTGGTTTAGTGATGATCAAAATTTAATAAGATACATTTAATAAGAATAAAATCATACCACTTTCTCATTAATTGAGGAAGTTAAAAGGCGTTTGGTAATACACCAAATGATTGCAGGTGCAGAAAAAACATTCTTATAGCTAAGGGAGCTAAGGCAGCGCTGAAGAACTTGAGTTTGGTCTGTATATAGTAGGAAAGGTGTATAAACCGGACTTTGCAGAGAAGAAACTAGTAGTGTGTTCTTGAATTGTAGCTGTGACTTTTCACTGCAATCTAGTGTGCCTCAGTCCCACATCTGGAGAAAGAAGGAAACATCACTGAATGTGAAGATACCCTTCTCAACTGACTCAAGGGAAATTAATCACTTCATCCTCACTTTAAGGTTTGAATGTCACACAGTAAATGAGGCCTAGGAACTGCAAAAAAGGATACACAGCAACTCATTAGGTAAACACCATCTGTCCTAAACACTGAATATGAAAAATATAAACGGTGTCATGTAATCAAACTTGAAACACAAGTATGAAAGAGATCAAATTAAGACTGCAAAAATAACTAGTGTCTGCATTTCCTGATACTTGAGTGACTGTGCTGAGGGAAGTTATAGGGCTGCTGCCTTGAGTAGACACCAGGACCTGGCAATCCCTCCCCATTGTTCTCTAGATTCTTGGTTAGTGTACCTGGAGATCTGGATGTCAGTGTAGGTGACTCCAGTTTCCGTATTTCCATGTTCAGACAGTAGCAATGCTTAATCAGCACATACCTCAGGGACTCACACGCAAGACACAGCTGACTACGCAGCCTTTTGATCCCTTGAACAGTGGGACAGCCAATCTTCCTATCCCTGCCTGCATCCTGGGCCCTCTTGTCTGCCCTATGGCTCTCCTGCGCACCAGCTAGTCCAGCCTGGAACACTACCACATGTTCGCACTCTCATCCCACAGGCACTCATGTACTCGTGTCACAGCCTTGGTTATTGCTTTAATTTCTCTTACTTAATACTCCTCTTTCAGTCCTTGGTCATTTCTCATAATCATAGATTGGTTTGAGTTGGAAAGGACATAAAGATAATCAAATTCCAGCCCACCTGCCATGGTCAGGGACACTTTCCACAAGACCAGATTGCTCAATATTAAAGTGATTTTTTAAAATTCTACTGGATTTTCAATAGCTGCATATAGATGAGCAGATTTTGATATCTTTGCCAAACAGAAATATTTTGACAGAATCACAAAATAGGTAAGATTGGAAAGGATCCCCACAGTGGGATCATCTAGTCAGCCTCACTGCTAAAGCAGGGTAAAATTTTGTACTATTCCAGTAAGTACAATTCACAGGTCAAAAATGTACTTTGCTTGTATTTTGCAGGTAATAATGGATAAAAGATTACTTTTGGTCTCTTTTTTGTTCCCTCTGCTTTTACCGCTGTAAGAGCCTTATATTCTGTGCAGAAATCAGCTGGCCCCAGCTAAGCAAGCCCAGGAGCAGTTCCTGAGTGTAGCCAGTTAGTCAGTGATATCTGATGTCTTTGCAAATGACCTGTGATAGGAGCTGAATCTTACACTCACCAAACTTGCCACTGTTGCACTAACAGGGATTATGAAGAGGATAAAGTATGCTAAAGAGTTTAGAAAATCGGACCAAATTCAAGCAGATAAATTGTAGATTGTCGTAGATAAATGCAATTGCATAAGAGTATATTTGTTTCTGAAACAAATGTGCCAGACAGCGGTGTGCTGAAGCGCAACACGCATGAAGGCACTTAGGAACAATGCATAAAAGAACACAGCAGAAAGATCTAGTTTAAAAGCAAAAGAAATGGACATTACTCATAAATTAAATTAGGCAGTGTACTAAAAATGGCAAGGGTTTCATATTTGACATTCTATTTGCAGTCAAAAAGATTTCATACGTCTCAATTTTAATATCTGGTCACTTTTCTGCACTGCTTCTCTAAAAGAAATGGTGCACAATCTCCTTACACCTTTTCAGGTTGATTTGAGCAGTGGATCACAATGTGGCTGAGATATGAAAACTAAAAAAATTAATATCCACCAGTGAACATGGTTTTTCATTTCACTATACATAGTGTAGCTATGTACATAGCTCCTTCAACATAGCAATGAAACATTTATCCTTTTAGATTCTCATGCTAAACTTAACAATGGCAAAGGAGATCACCTTGAATTCAGTTTACTGAATGTCCTGCATCATGTGGAATTACTGAAACATGGAAGAGTTTTTTAAGTGGATTTTGCATCAAAATACTTCTGGGTAAACTGTACATGCATTATTATTAGCATATTTCAAGGTTTAAAACTTACATGGACTCCAAGAGTAGGAAGAATTTAAGGATCAACTGGCAAGTACCCTGCATGTGTGTTCATGGATTACCTTTCAAGTGTACATTATTGAACAGTGTGCAATAAGTAAGGAGCAGCAGCACAGTGGGTGGGAAATGTGCTCTGAGAGGCAGTGGTCCCTTACCAGCATGTACAAGTAAGACCAAGAGGCTGAAGTCATTTGAGACATGCGTTGTAGTGGTTAAGCTGGTCACTCCACTTGTATGCAAGGGTATGAGTTCAAAGCCATTATCTCTCTATATATACCTATGTGTTTTATTCTTAAAATTGCCTGTAAGACCTTAATTTTTCTCCTTGTGGATATGTAATAAGGGAATCAATCTCTAATGTTACAGATTTTTACTGCTTTGTAATTGGTGCAATATTTTAGGCAGTGCTTTACAATCATGTAGAGTTATAAATTCCTTAATGTGTTTTCTATGACAGCTGGCTTTTCTCTCCTGCACCAGTGTAGGGAGTTACTACTCAATAGGCTGAATGTCTGAAATAACATCTTGGGGAAAAACTAACTTAAAAAAAAAAAAAAAACCAAAAAAAAAAAGCAAGGAAGGAAAAAAGTGCTGAATGGCAGAAGATTTTTAAGTTGTCTTTCACCAAAGAAAACTTTTTTCACCTAGTAATACTATGTGTATTATAAAACCAGTCCACAGACAGAGTGGAAAGAGGTGTGTGTTATGCATGTACAGTATGCTACACACTGGGCATAATAACAGACAGTAGTAGTGCAAAAGATGGCAATCTGCAGGATTGGGAAAATGTATTATATTTGATATTTAGGGAAACCTCAGGTTATAGCTATGCAGGTTTTGTAGTTTATTTCTTCAGCCCTGGACTGCTCCTAAGGAGGGCTGTATTGCATGTGTTAATGCAGCTAATTAAACTTCACCCTCTACTGCTTTATCCTTTGCATTGCATCAGAGTAAATTTTGTTTGTTGTTTGAAACTGTTAGATGTATGCAGGCCTAAGGGAAGGGAGGGACATATGTATTTTAGAATAGCAGAAATTTAGATGCTGTATTTGTTTACTATCTAAGAATCTAGGAAAAAAACTTATATATACTATGATTATTTGAAACTGCATATGCACCATAGTGAAGGTCAAATATATAGCATTAATAAGGCTATTATCAAAGTTGAGTGCTTAACTTTGTATAATTAATAGTCTATAGTGATTTTAATGAGCTCCATACTCTGGTAAAGTGCATAAGCAAACTGTAGTTCTCTTTTATATTATTACTGCAAGGCTACATCCTGTTTTAGGATACATAATGGACAAAAAAGAAGTGTAATCTAAGATTGAAGAGGAATACACAAAAACAGAAGGAGCTTTTCTTTTGCATCAACTCTAGACTGCTATAGGTTGCATCAAATAGGGGCTGCTTTTCTTTACTTTCAAGATCTTTGCCAGTCCTCTCCATCCCTCATTCAGTACACAGATGATTCCTCCATCCCTGTCAGCCTCTGGTATTAACATATTTAATTATTCCATCACCCATTTGCCATACTTTAAGATTTACATATTTGTGCTTTTTCCCTACGGTGCTTTCCAGTGCAATCTTTTCATCGTCTTCCTTTCCTTGTTGAAAGCTTTCTTTTGCTGTGATCCTTCTCAAAACCTTGGCCAATCCCCCAAGCCTGGTCAATATAGTGCTAGGACAGCTGCCTACTGTGCTGACTAACGTGTCCTTACTGTCTGTGTACTCCCACATCAGTTTCCCGCTGTTTTCTCTGCTGATTTCTCCTTTTCTAAGTGAGTAGCAATTTGATGCAGGGTTTGCCCTGCTGCATAGACCAGCACAGCCAGTTCTATCGCATTTGAGATGACAGTGTGCTCAGGAAATGTGATAGACCTCTCTACAATGGAGAACATGCTTGAACCTGTTGGCAAGGCTGCTGATGGTTTAAAGTGGCTTATTAATTTTTCATTGCACACGTGATCAGTCTGGTAAAACAGGGAGCTGGTTCTCCACAGCAGGCACTTTGGAGGCAATGTTCTTCTGCAGCTTGCTAGGGAGGGCTTGGAGGCATGCAGTTGTTTCTCCTGACTTGAGATGTCTACAGTGTAGCTTTTACCATCTGAGCTGCCTATCCTAAAGAACTTCCCTATCACTGGGATTAAGTAGCCCAATACAACTGACTGCTGCTAGATATCTGTTTTAGAATTGGAACTGTGGTACCAGTGGGAGAACTTAGTGCTTTATGTTGACTGATATGAAAGCATAAATAGGCAAGTCATGGAAACATCTGCATTGCAGGCATCTGGATCTTGTTATAAAAACAGAAAAAAGGAATGAAAAAAACATAATGTAGTGTATCTGAGAAAAGGACAGGAACATGCATGGCCAAAACATCATTTACTCCTGACACTGGTCTGGCAGTGGCGAGCTCTTTCAGCTTGGACGGGCTGTGGCCCTCTCTCCTTGATGCTTTCATGTCTTCTTGTGGGAAGCTACTGCCTGGAAGTGATAAAAGGGGAAAGGAGAAATGAAAGGAGCTGTTTTACAGCTGTGCCTGGAGATCACCCAATACAAACTGAGGAGATGCTTCTGTTCTTGTTCCCTTTGTGCATGTGATCATGCACAAAGCAACCTCCACCATTTCTCAGGTAGACTAAGTTTGCTGTGTGATTCATTCCTCTTCCCAGTGACAATAATCAAGTGGAAGTGATTATAAATTCTCAAAGAAAAGTAATCATTTTTAAGAATATCAAACTGATCAGACATTACCTGGATTCTACAGAAGGAATCGATACCAAATATGTTTTTTTGAGAATCACAGGTGTAATCACTGAACTCTATAGACATAATGATAGCTGTTTGATCTCTGTCTGGCATGTGGGAGCTTAAAATGAAGGTCATGTTCAAATCTGATTGGAATTCAGGGAAAGCTGCTTGGCTTATTACCATGACTATAGTGCTGGATTCTATTTACATTAGTAAACAGTTTAAAATACTTGACGTTATTCAATTAAATCTGTGATTGCAAACTGACAGACCAAAGTTCATTGATTTTTCCAACCACATTAAACTAAGTACATAGCACAGTGTTTCATTTAGCCTGTCTGCTTAACCCTTTCACCTTAATTCAATTATTCAGAATAAAATTAATGTGTAAAATATTAAATAACTCTAAATTTCTAAATTAGAAGGCATTGCAAGAATATATTCATCTTGATTGGCTTCTGACATGCATTTATTACTGTAGGATTTACAATTTGCTATGGATCACATTGTTATCCAGGTGGCAAAAGTCAGTCAGAAACTTTTTTCTCTATACTCATTCAGTAAATTGATAGATAAGACTGAAAAGGACATGAGATTATCTTCTCTGACCCCATCTAGATCCCTGGTCATAAATTTTCCCTTTACTTCATGGCAAAGACCAGTCTGACAAAAGCACAATTTGTGATTTTTGCTAAAGCAAGTCTTGTACAGAGACAGGCAGCTTGATTTAAGGACATCAAGGAATTAAGATTTAGCCCCTTCTTCAGTAATTTATTCCAGTACTCAATCACTTTCATGTGTAGAATCATGTGCCTTATTTTAAATTTGAATTTGTCTAGATTTAACTTTCAGCCATTAGTTCTTGGTGCACTTTTCTTCACTATATTAAGTAATCCCTCGCTACCCACTATTTTCTGTTAAAGTTTCTGAACACTAATCAAGCTACAAGGCAACCTTCTTTTTGATACCTTGAGTATTATCTCTTTAAACTATTTGATTTAAGGCATTTTCTATACCTTCCAACTTGGTTTTGTGGCTCCCTCATACATTCTCTTCATTTTTTCCCACCATTTAAGAAAAAACCCTGCTGGAACTGAGCATAGAAACTTAGCATTCATTTAAAATCTCAGAAAAGACAGTTTTTGTACTCACTGTTTCATAGGTTTTGGATCAACTCAGGATTGTATAGGAAGTCTATGTTAAATTATTTATAACAGTAGAAAAGTACAATTGAAATTTATTGCTATCCAGGATTTAGTCCTTGGTTCCATACTTCATGTTTGTGAACGTTTGTCTTTCTCTTTGGTTGTATTGACTTCAATTTTTTTTTATTATGTCTAGATTAGTAAATGATGCATTATTCTGAGTGACTGTACTGCTTTCATTAGTATTTACTATCTTCTGATAGTAAATGGTGACATCTGCAAATTTTACCAGCAATGATTACATTTCCTTCCATATCATCAGTAAAAATGCTAAACATGTTAATTTCTAGCATTAATCTTTATGGGATTCAAAGAGAAATTACATTATTCAGTCATGATTCCCTATTTTTTACCTTCTTTTTGAAAACAGAAAACTGAAATAATCTAGTAGATTTCTAATATTTTTAACAAATATTTATTATATGCACTTTTGTTTTGATCAGAAAGTCATGAGGCACTAGGTGTAATAGTTGTCAACAAGTATTTCTTCAGTTTTCTACAAAAACAAGCTTTAATGTTTTTCAGATAAGGATAAGAATCCAAGCTAAAGACACTGTACAAAAAAAATCCTCCAAAATTGTATTTTAAAATATGTTTAGAAGAAAGCAGAACAATTGAAAAGTATTCAAAGTAAATAGCCTCTCAATTTTTTCTTAGGTGTTTTCAATTTGTTGCTCTGTGGGAAATGATTTGCATTAGTTAAGAATGATTGTTGTGTAATATTTCATTATTTTTAAACAACAAGAGAAAATTGATATTTTTTTTCTTTTCCTTCAAGGTGTGATCTGAAATTTTACTTAGAAAGGTGTCTATCGTTTATATTATCTGTTGTGTTGCCTTTCTCCTGGCTGGTAATTGAAGAAAGATCCCTGCAACAAGTTCATTGATTGCTGATGAGTAAAACAGATTTGAGATGTAGAAGTTTGCTTGCAAATTCGTATTCACATATGGGATATGTAAATTTTCAGTTCCTTACAGAAGCAGTTCTCTGAGCAGATTTCTAGGTTGCAGCACAGGTATGTTTACTGTCAGCATCAGTGTTTGCTATCTAAACCTAAGATAAGATCAATGTAAGGATTCATCAGCAATATTAATTGAACTGTGGCTGTATAAAACCTTGCAGACAAACAGCATCAAGCCTCCAGCTCCCCAGATCTGGCTCGCTGCTGAAGAACACCTTGCAGGATTCCAAAAAGTTCCTTAACTCTCCTCTACACTGGAAGTCTTAGGGGAAGAAGAAGCAGCATTTCTGTCAAAGTGTCCTGGTATTATCCTTTCTTTCAGTCTGATTCCTTTATGCATAAGCAAAAAACATCAAGGTTCAATATCAAGCCAAAACCAGTTCAGGTGTCCTTGTCAGGCTACCTGAGGAACAAAGACTTTGCTGACTGTTGTGTTTCTTAAAGTCCCTTCTCCATCTACTTTTTCCATGATTTCCAAGGCTTTGCAAAGTGAAATGTGATCTCAAGTAACCCTGCAGGTACCGCAGGGTGAGAATTTGAACATGGGCAGATCCTGGGAAGCAGCTGGCAACAGTGGCTTTACTGCCCTGGTGTGAACAGGAGGGAATGAGACACCGGTGTAGCTTTTCCCTTGTAGGCTGTGATGGTGACCCACAGACCCATTCTGCTTGACAGCATTCTCATGGGTAACCTGAGACTTTTCTTTTCAAATGAGAGCAGTGGAAAACTTGGGAGGTAAAAGTGACAAAGATGAGATGATATTGAGCAAGTATTTCCAAGAGGATCATTAGACTTTTGAGAAAAAACTATGGTCCTCTCTGTCAACCCTGGTGCAGCTCCATTGTGCCTGGCTGACCACAGGAATAACTGGTGACCTGAAATCATAGTTGCTTTGTACAGCAGTGTGTTGAATGGTATTTAGCTTGAAGCTGACCAAAGAAAAACGTCTAAAATTATTAAAAAAAAATAAAACTATATTTTAGAAATCCAAACTAGGCCAGATTTTTTATTTTTTTTTCTTGCTGAGCCCACAAATTATTGTCTTTTTTTCTGAACATCCAGGTGTCGTGGTTTAACCACATTCAACACCTAGTCACCACACAGCCACTTACTCTGCCTGATAGCAGGACAGGGGAAAGAGTCAGAAGAGCAGAAGTGACAGTTTAACAGTTTAATAGATAAAACAAAAGCCATGGGGAAAACAAAAGAAATAAATTCGTCACTTAACACAGGCAGGCAGGTGTTCAGCCATCCCCAGGGAAACAGGGCTCCCTCATGTGTTATACTGACAAATACCATCACTCCAAATGTCCCCTCCTTCTTCCCCTGCTTTACATACTGACCATGATCCCATATGCCCTGCATCAGCTGGGGTCAATGCTCTGTGCACCTACATCCACCTCACTTGGTGGGATGAGGTGAGGAACAGAAAAGGCCTTGAGTGTTGGAGCAATACTCAGCAACAGTGAAAATATCCTTGTATTACTGTAGTGGGTTGACCCCAGCTGGATTCCAAGCACCCAGCAAAGTCTCTTTCTTGCTCCCCTCTGCAGTTGACAGGAGACAGAAAATATAACAAAGGACCCATGGGTTAAGGACATCGAGAGATCACTCGTCAAATACCATCACAGGCAAAAAAGACTCAAACTGGGGATATTAATTTATTAATAAGAAAATCAGCAAAATAATGAGTAGCAAAATAAATCTTAAAAGCACTTCCCCCCTCTCCCCTTCACAGCTCTACCTCCTCCCCCAGCAGTGCAGGGAGATGGGAATGGGGGTTATGGTCAGTTCATCACAGGTTCTTTCTCCTACCGCTCAGGGAGAGGAGTACTTCCCCTGTTCCAGCTTGGGGTCCCTCCTACAGGATATAGCTCTCAATGAACTTCTCCAACATGAGTCCATCCCACAGGCATCAGTCCTCCCCAGACTGCTGCAGAGTGGGTCACTCTTGCACAGAGTGCAGTCCCTCGGGAACAGGCTGCTCCAGCGTGGGCTCCCCACAGCTTCTCAGTCCCACCAGCAAACCTGCTCCAGTGTGGGCTCCTCTCTCCACAGGTCTGCAGGTCCCTGACAGGACCCTGCTCCAGCACGGGCCTCCCAGGGCTCACAACCTCTTCTCAGGCATCCACCTGCTGTGGTGTGAGTCCCCTCCATGGGCTGTGGGTGGATCTCTGCATCCCTGTGGTTCTCCAGGGGCTGTGGGTGGATCTCTGCATCCCTGTGGTTCTCCAGGGGCTGTGGGTGGATCTCTGCATCCCTGTGGTTCTCCAGGGGCTGTGGGTGGATCTCTGCATCTCTGTAGTTCTCCATGGGCTGCAGGGGCACAGCTGCCTCACCTGGGCTGCACCACTGCCTGCAGGGGAATCTCAGCTCTGGTGCCTGGAGCACCTCCTGTCCCTCCTTCAGCACTGACCTTGGTGTGTGCAGAGCTGTTCCTCTCACATATTTTCACTCTGCTCTTCTCTGGTTGTTATTATAGCTGTGCAATAACTGTTTTTTTGCCTTCTTAACTATGTTGTCGCATAGGTGTTACCACCATTCCTGACTGGCTCTGCCTTGGCCAGCAGTGAGTCCATTTTGGAGCTGTCTGGCATTGGCTCTGCTGGACATGGAGGAAGCTTCTGGCAGCTGCTCACAGGAGCCACTGCTGTAGCCCCTGCACTACTGAAATGTGGCCACAAACCCAATACAATTATCAACCCTGTTTTCAGCACAAATCCAAAACAGTGCCACAGCAGCTATTGGGAATTAACCCTACCCCAGTCAAAACCAGCACTCCAGGATATGCATGGCACCTGAAAAACCTACCCAACCACAGCATTCTACTTAGAGTGGTTCTTTCTCTTTGGGTTCAAATCTGAGTCCATGGATGTGAATATTATCTCAGTGTATGGAATGGTGTGCAGGCAATGCACTGTGCCCTGCAGCATTCCTCATCCCCTTCCCAAACCAGCAGCCTGAGCTGAACAAGAGTCATTACAACCAGGCATGCTGTGCTCTGGGATGCCCTAAGGCAGCAGAAATGTCTGCAATCCAGCTCTCAGCTCAAGAGGGTTGTGCACCAGGATATTAACTGTAAAACTGGCAATATTGCTTTGGTGCAGAGCCTTCCTCCAGGCACCCACAAGACAGATGGCTTTATCAGTACACAGCCATTCACCTCTGCATTGCAATTGGGAAGAAGTACAAGCAAATTTCCAACTATCTTTGCTAAGCAATTTTACAGCTGTCTATCTGAAATTAAAGCACCCTCTCTTGGTTGTGCTTTGCATTTTTATAGTGACTAGCAATCTTCTTTCTACAGTGCCACACTCAGCCTTCCATTGGGTTTCTGATGCTTGCAAAAATATGTGGCACTAAGTTAATGAAGATGAGTGCTTCAGGCTGTAGGGAACCAAGCAAAGGAGAAATCTGTGTAATCTGTATGATTGGACACTTCTACATACAGTGTAAAAAACAAATCATCTCTACAGGGAAGGGCTTTTGTGTACAAGTTCATAGGAAAGTATTGACCTGCAGCTCATGTAAAGGCTTTATAGAGCCTATACAAAGGGCAGCTTCCCACCCACAGCCCATCAGTCCCACTCCTCCTGAACTGAAATGCACAGGTCTTTGAACAGGTACGATCCAAGGACTGAAGCAGTGGGTTTCTCAGTAACTGAGTGTCTGTCCTACTCAAATGAGTGGGAACCCATGAACACATCTCTTAAGTTGGAGTGATTTTCTATCTGACTCATCTCTGGTCAAAACAGAGGTAAGTTCTCAGATGAAGCAATCAGGACATGCACACCTCTTGGTAATTGTAGTACCTGTGCTCCAGTTTTCAAATAAAGTTGACTCCAGCTTCCCATATGTGAGAGGTAAGAGTGAAACACGCTTGAAGAGTAGTACCACCTCACCATCAGAGAAAAGCAGAAGATTGAGATTTCTATAAACTGTCAAGTGGGGGGAGTTTACAGTCAGCTCTGAAAGTGACTTCCAGGTGGGAGAATCGGCTGCTGCAGTTCTTAACTCACCGAGAAGCTCTGCACTGAAAGCAGTCTCTGCATCCAAACTGGAGAAGTCAATGTCTGATAATCAGTAAAAATCTTGTTGACAAGGCAGTGATGCAGGAAAGAGGTAAAGAAATTCAAAGGATTTTTTTTTTTTTTTTTTACCTTTTTATCTTAGTGCAATGAATCCATATTAATTTTCTGGCTTGGAGAAGGAATATAGGAAGATGGAAGAACCCCTCCCTCTAACTCTGAATTAGGAGGGAAAATTCTGACATCTTGTGTTTTGACCTTGACTTCTGTAGTCTGGGAAGACTATGGAAATTTTGGTGACAACACAGTACTGTGAGAGGGAGAGGACTCCATACAGAGGAAGGAGGGAAGCAGGGAAGAAGACTAGAAGGACACATACAACTTGAAGAGGCCTTTTTGAAGATTTTTCATAAAGAAATTTTTCCTACTTGTCTTTGTACCTTTTTTTGCCCTTTCCTCTAACTTCTAAGTCTACTTCATCCTTTCAAAGATGAGAAAGAAAAAACTGCCCATGTTATTAAAAATGCTAGTTCACAACACATTGGTGAAGTGAGTTCTGGTTTGTTTTCTAGTCCTCTTCAAATAATTCAGTTCCATTTTTGACCCCTTACTGGGTATGGAACGGACATCTTCATGGTATTGTTTTTTAATTTATGAACAGATCTTATTAGTTTACATAATTATGTCCACCATAGTGGATATCCTATGTGGAATTTTATCTGCCATTTTATCTCAAGTTGTGCATGATCACAGTCCTTTCCTGCAGCTTTGCACAGTCAGCTTTTGATTTTAATTCCTGTGATAACTGTAATGGAATCAGCAGTCTCTGTTCTCCCATTATTCATCACCTTTTCCAGGTCATTTAAGACTTTGCTGAGAAGCAAATATCCTGGCAAAAAGTCCCAAAGGATTGTGTTGGTGATCTCCTTCCAGTGGGAAATCTGCATTCGTACTATTTTTCATATTTTTAAAGTGCTTGTTCATTTAAATTAGGATATTTTTAGCTCATAAGACTTCCTTTTTAAGGGCTTTCTTTTTCTTTGTTTAATTGTAAAAATGCACTATAATACACCTTGTTCGTTTATTTGCCAGTTGATAAAAAAAATAAAAAAAAGCCAGTAGGGTTGTGAAGTGTGTCTTCCTTTTATGGATGCTTCATGGAGTGCTTCCCAATATATTTTTCCATGTGTCTGCTCATTTTGTTCCTTGCAGTGGCTTCTACTGATTTGCTGAACAAGGACATCATGTTCACTCGTCTGTAGTTCCTCAGATCACCCCTGGAATCCTTTGTAAAAATTAGTCATTTCCCCTCCTTCCCATCCCCTGACACAGAGGATTCCCAGGGAGAGGTTACACACTGCTGCTTGCAGTGGTGTTGTTTCATCCTTCACTTGGTTTACAGCTCTTGGGTGAATTCCATCTGGTCCTAGTGAGCTGTTAGGGTTGTGCCCTGGGAAATGTGATCTCTGCAGAGAGAACTCCAGGCTAATTCCAGGGGATTGTACTTAAGTGCAAATGTTCACTGCTCTGACCCTCATTTTGTTTTCCACTCCCAGGTAATTTGAATTCTATTCTAGTAATTTCTGCTTGGCCTCACAGTCAGACATTCACAACATCAGAATAAAGACCACCTAATGAAAAAATCAAAAATATTATGGAAATGGTACTCTTTGGATTAATGTATTTGTCATCCTTTATTTCATATTTATTGCATAATTTTTTTTACCCTCTTCTTAAGTTGATGAAAGAATCTTGCAGTGTTCAGCTGGAGACTTCACAACAGAAGATGTGTATCTTTACTAGGATTTTGACTAAAAATAGACTACCAGTAGTGTTAAATAACCACAACTATGCTGGTGCAATGCCATGCCAGAAGTAATAGATGTCTGTTTAAGGGATTAGAACATTTAAATTGGACAACAGAGGGTAAGGACTGGGAGCCATGTGTAATCAGCAATGTGAAAGCAATTACAAGGAACCAAAACAAGGGAACATACCAGAAAGCATTCAAGAACAAAAATTTGGCTAACAAGGTTACCACTAAAGCTATGTAATTAAATTTAAAGCTTTGAAAAATCTTCTGTTATACTTAGAAAGCTCAAGTAATTTATATATTTTTATACTTCAGTTTAAAGCCTTACAAGGGAATTTACAGACCTTTTGTAGTTTTGGTGGACTAATTCACTAGCCTGTTGCATTGGAGACACACAGTGTTCTGCAAAATATATTCAGGGTGAATCAAAGCATTTACAGTTTCTAAATCAGAAACCATTTTTGGATTTTACAGACCTAGATATTCACTGCCACTAAATGTAAAAAAATTTCCTAGGAGACCACTGTGGAAGACTTTACAACCTCTGAATGTTTAGACACATTTTCTAGCTCAGGAATGGCGAATGTCAGTAAAATTCTACATTTCCATAATAGCTCTACATTCATTTTAACTGTGAATTTAACTGTCACATTTAGGAAAAGTTCCAGCCCCTCCAAAAAGATTGTACAGTGTTGTTCAGAAGGTGGAACAGGTGCTTTTTGTAGAATTCATTACTCACAAAATTATAAAGCCATGTGGAATATTGTAACTTAGACATTTTGATTGTCTGAAAATTTTGTTTGAAAGGCACAGAGAGGTACCAATGAAATGAAGTTTCAAATGACTGAAGTTGTGTTCTTCTGTTGTAAATCATTGCTTTAGAATTAGAACCAAAATTGTGGTCACGCATTGAATGTGTCTTTATCTTCTTAGGATTAATCCTTTTCTATTCCGGAATTCTGGTACCCCACATATCCCCACTGCAGCTATGATTTCACACAGTGGCTGTGCTCTGAAACAAACTTAACATGTCCCTAAGTTACAGAAAAGTGCAGCGTGGTGTATGCAGGGGTTGTTCACACACACAAAATATGGCAGTTGTTTGCAAGCCATCCAGTCATTCACAGGCATTGTAGGAGGCCTCACAGCCTCCTACCCTCATTTGCCATACCCAAATACCTGGAATTACATGGCAGAAGGCTGCTTCCTAACCTCTCTCAATGCCGTGTGTGTAACAGGGTTGCCATGTGGGAGATACACGAGGAGAAAGAACCCTGTGCAATAAGTGGTTGCTAATGCATCTGCTCATGGGCACAGCTTTATTCATGACAAAATTTCCCAGCAGTAATACAGCACTTTTGGGAATGATCTGTCCAGCCTTTTACAGACAAATTCAGATTCCAAAGACTCTGGGCTGTGTGTGTATGTGCAGTGGGCAGCTTAAAATGTTTACATGTGTCAGTATCTGTACACTGTGTATCGAGATGCAGAAGATATTTGGGGTGCTGTAATGAAACCCGTCATGACTTGGAACCCCTGCAGATGGAATGAGGGATGCCCATGAGGACATGGAGTATGACAATCCAGATTTCAGTCTTGTCAGCCGCAGCAGCAGCAAAGGACACGACATGGAGGGTTCTCCATCACAGATTGTAATAAAATTTCTCTTATCAGCTTTCACAGTGGAAAACACCCACTGTGGATGGCCAGCCAGGAGCACGTGTTCATCCTGGCATGGGAGCCAGTCAGTATCTGGTAGGTGTGTGGATGTAGATACCCATTTTAATGGACTCTGGGGAGTAGAGCAGAATGAGAGAACATGCCTTGCTCCTTAACAAGCTTGCCCGTCTTTGCTCTTAAACAGATGGGAAATTGCAGGCTGTTCACAGGAAAGAGCCTAATGCCTTGTTTCTCTGCAAAATAGCAGCCATTGTATGTCACTCCTTTAGAGCAAGAAATAATCTGCTGTCATGGATTAAAAACAGCTAAGTGGTACACACAGTCAGAGGAGTGCATTTGGTCTTAAGTAATGATGTGTCTTGCAACTAATGTATCCAGATAGATCCACAGGGGTGCCACAGGCTTCCCACGCCAGATCGGCAGTGCCTTGGTAGCTGAAAAATGGCTTTATGTGAAAGGATGATCCTCACCTTCTTCACCAGGGATCAGAACCCTTCAGAGCACTACCTGGCTTACGGAGTGTGTGCGCTGAGTACTGGGACATGGGCAGGGCATTGCACTTGTGAGAAAAAAGGAACTCTGTTACCAGCAGTTTCCAGGGTGAGCTGGAACTCTGGACCTCTGCTGGAAGCCTGTCCACTGCCTGCCAGATATGAGCCTTCCCAGAACAAGGGCTATAGCTGAGTCTGTGCAGCAGTATGCACCCAGACGATTCTCAGGTCAGTGAGCACAGCTCTCAGGCCGTGTTCCAGCTTCTCCTGTAGCATGTTGTGCTGGTTGACCTTTGAACCCACCACAGAAGCAGCAAGGCATAAAGTTGTCGCTCCAAAAAAGACATTTGTATTTCCGCTATGCTATTTTAAACTGGACCAGCTGTCCAGGTGTGTGTATTGAGACAGCAGGAAGGTGCAGGATGCCTGTGATGCAATGCCTTGCACAGCAGAGGCAGGCAAACTTCTCCCTGCCAATATCTGCTGGAACAGTTTTCTGCTGCAGTCCAACCTACAGATTCTGCAAAATTGTTCAACATTTTAAGATGGACCCTAACATAAGAGATGCCAGTGGTTGGCATGAGTGTAGCTGCACCTCTTCAAAAGGTGCTAGCTTCTATTAAATCTGAAGACTTTCAAGAAATGCCCGTTGTTTCTATTTGTGGGTTTGGGTTGGGTTGTTTTGTGTTTGGTTTGTTTTTTTCATTTTGGTTGTAAGTTGTGAAAGAAATAAATTCATCTATAGTAGTACACATCTGAGCCAGAGAAAAGATGACAGCAATTTTGCTCATCCAGCTGATGGCTCATGGATCAGTAGCTATCAGTTCCATAGGGCAGTGACTGTTCTGGGACATTGGAGATCGTCCCCCTAAAGATGCTGTAGTTGAATATCAGGTCAGATTATAACTGTTTATGCAAACCCTTCAGCCTTCTCATATGTTGTGTTTTCTATGGCCACTTAATGTTACTGGTGTTGCTTTCCCTCTATGCAGACCTCTACTGAGTGAGGGGACATGAAGCTTGGCTATTGACCACATCCAGTAGCTGAGGAGTGAGGCAAAAATCAGTGCTCAAGGACATCCTCACTGCTTGTCAGTATCTGAGAGGAAGGGTTTCATGATCCTCCTTTTGTGAGGCTGAACATAGTTTCTTCTTGTAATATATGCCTTTAATCTGCTTTGGTCATCTTAAAAGCCATTTTTAATAACAGCTTCATTTTGGGTTGTCCTGGTGTAATCAGTGGGATGCAGTTCATACCAACTCACTGTACTATTGTCACTTCCTGCCCTGATCTTAAAATAAACATTTGAAATAGGTAAATTAGAATGGGAATTTAGAGCAACTAGTTCCAAGGCAGGCACCTATGTGAGCCTTATCTGGAGTTAAGTGAGAGAGATCCAGCCCTGCTTGACAGAACTGGGTTCCAGGTAAGCTCTGGAGAAGTACCTTTGTGCTTTTCCAGCAACAATAATGCTTACCTACCTTTCCTTAAGAAATACTTCTGGATTTTCCCCCCTTGTATATTCTCACACATACAAATACAAATTGCAGAAAGTTTGCTTCCATGAAAGAATTTCTCCTTTCTCTATAGCTGTAATGAACTTGATTTTTTGCTATTATTTTTCTATTACATTTTTGTCAGTTTCTATTCTTTTGCCCCTCAATGGTATCAAAGCAGTGTGGGCAGGCAGGCTGCAAACACAGGAGTAAGTGCTTGGCAGTGGAGCTGTGGGAAGTGCAGGAGTCAATGCTCAGCAGGAAATAAATGAATAGTTTAAGCTACTTCAATGGTAACTCCGTAAGCCTCAGCAACACAAATCTCTTTCTGCTGTGTATCTGTAACCTTAGATGACTTTGAGGACTGAACTCTGCAGTCTATAGCTCATCTACACAGCATTGCAGTCTTTTACTGATGGCATTTCCTACTTCTGTCATCAACATATTCCAATCCATCTCCTTAATTTTGTGTTTGTGAAGGTACTACCATGTAATGCAATGATACAACTAACACTGTTCCTGTTCCTTGCCTCCCTTGTCATCTTAAAATTCATTTACCATCTTCACATCTCTCCTTTACGCTGTGTTTTGCTGCAATGCCTACAAAAATTTGGAAACAGTCTGCCTGTAAGTGAGCTGAGAACATCGCTTTGCATGCCAAGCTGTACGTTCTCTTTGTTGCCCAGTGCTCCTTCAGCTGGTGGCAATCATCTGCCTCCCCACAGATCCTAGTCTCTTTGGGGCAGGACTATCTCTTCCTTCTATAAGCTAACAGTGCCCAGTCCTGTTACCCCAACAGAGCAGGCAGTTTAGTTACCTTTCTTTAAGGCAAAGTTACTTTCAGCTTAGCTCTAATTTTTGAGTAATTCACATAATGATTTGCAAGGACATGCTCTCAGATCTAATAACTGTTAAAGTCAAAAAGACTACGATTAGTCATACAGCTGTGTGTTGAGTAAGATTTGGTGGTTTGTTTGTTTTTTTTTTATATGGTTTATTTTATTGATTTGCCCGCAGTGACAGCACATTACGTTTATTCCTATCCTGCACAAAGGGGTGTTAGTGGAAGCTGTGAGTAGGTTCAGAATTCTGCCTTTGTACCCTTTAAGGATGATGAATTTTGGAAAGTACTTCTTTAGTTAAATATCTGGATTGTTTTCAAAATTATGACTTCCAAATGTCATATTGTTCACCGGGTATAGAATGAAAATGTTATACACTTTATGGGAAATCCTCTTATAAATTCTGTCCCTGTAGCAGTATAGAGAGCCTTGAGTAAATCAAGCTTAATGGCCCTCAAAGCCAGCAGAGAGTCTTGCTTTAAACCAGTTTATTGTTCAGAATTGTGCCTGCACGTAGGCAGTGCCCTGCAGTGTTCTGCCTGCGATCCGTACCCATCAGGTGGGAGCAATAACCGAGTAACATCAGCTCCAACCCCCTGAACGTATGGTGGGAAACATGAAACTGATGCCCATCAACATGTACATGTGCCACCTGCCTGAGGTGCCTTGGGGCTGCCCAGAGCCTCCTCCTGTCTGCAGGTGTGCAGCTGCCTTCTCCTGGCAGTGAGGGCTGCTCACCCCAGCCACCCGTGGGGCAGCACTGTCCTCTTCTTGGTGTCAATTCTCGCTCTCACCTTGTCAGCCTCATCACCTTCCCAAACCAAAGCATTTGCATTACCAGCAAAGCCAGTTTACCAGGTAAGGCAGGTTCCCTTAGGAACTGAGAGCAGCAGCAGGAGAATCACCTGCCTTGCTCCTACTGTTCCCACTGTTTTTGGGGCCCAGGCCATACCTGGGTGTGGGGTGTGACACTGGGTGCACATGGCAGCCCCATCCAGCAAACACAGCTCAGCAATGTCAGCATCACCTGCAGAACCACCAGCAGCAGCTGGAGCAGCTCCCAGCGAGGCTTGTGTCCTTCCTGCAGGGGACTTCCAGGTGACCTGGCTGCACTGGAGGGGAGGCCTGAGGGGCTGCTCTCCTGGGCACCTCCACCACCTCTTCTTGTGTTTAACTCATGCACCTGATCTTGCCTCACTCTTCCCTCTTTCTGCTGCAGGATGGCTAAAACTATTTTTCAGAAATAGATGGAAAAAAAATAAAAATAAAAATAAAAATAAAAATAAAAATAAAAA